>NW_023606122.1:0-60001 GCF_013339745.2 Dermacentor silvarum
CGAATTTGAGAAAAAGCACTCCGCATGAAAATGTAGCCTTTACCAGTTGGTCTTTGGTAGCTTTTTCTGGTAAACTGTTAGGTTCTGTTAAAAACAAAATCCAGTTACAGGCTTTTGAATGGTGTGCCCACCATATCTATTTGGTCAAGAAAAAAAAGTGAAATATACAACCCACTTCGATCTCGTGAAATTTCTGACATGACCGGGCATGAATCAATGTTAGCATGGGTAGGCGTCAGTGACATCATAAGAGCAAATGTGAAAAAGTGAAAGCGGTTGAAAATCTATGATGATGAGTGCCTATAGGCTCAAATAAATGGACCTTTTCCCAATTCAGCTACGCGCATGCGCATGCCCCAGCTGCATAACCATACCGCGCCGCCATTATCACAGGGCAGGTGTGCGAAGTGAGTGCGTGAACCCTTGCATGATCCGCGGCAATTTCCTGAACTTGAGTTGCTGATCAATAATTTTGGGCAAGAATATTGGTTAAAGGAAACACTTAGCTGTTCATGGGAAAGACTGCAAGCACTTTTGTCGATGAAAAAGACTCTGAACTAACGCTCGAGCGATAGGCGCAGCGTTTGTGACAAATCTCATGCAGGCACTTTCTGTACCGCCGATTGCACAAACCGGCGTGGAATGGTGAACATTGTACTGGAGTGGAGAGCACGGTCGAATAAAAAAATACCCCATGTTATCAGTGAGTTATCACGCAATTCTTGCTGAGTGAGGTAAGCCAGCGTTCTGGTCACAGCATGACGCTAGCACTGTGATTATTGCACTTAGCGCCCTACGACCGACTCGGAAGTCACGGCCATGTTTTAATCTACGGGTATGTATACCGCACGGATTTTACCATTGGCTTAAGAACGTGCTACCTACATGCAGGCGGAAATAGCTGTACGGTTACGTGGGGCCAAACGAAAAGAAGAATCTCGCCACACAGCCGATCAGAATGCATCGTGCGAGGCCAAAGCGACACACCCGCGGTGCCGCATTATACAAAACATGAGTCTTACTTTTTGCAGGCAAATGAAGCTTTACGCACCTGACAAAACAACGTGTTGCATCCACTTACATTCTGCTTACCCCCCGTACTGTGTTGCGTCCACTTAGTCCCCAGTACCATGCCATTTACGATACATATCTCGATACAAAACAACACTTGCCCTGAAGTACACTCATAGTACGTGTGCAGAAGTTTTGCATGTTTTCATCATGGTGAGCTGCTTGCATGCCCGCTCTTGAGGGCAAGCACGTACGCACATGCATGCGTCTGTTGACCGCCTTCTTCAAGTCTAGCCACTCAAAACGACGGTCGAGTTTATCCTGAAGAAAGTCCTTCCGCGGCACGTTTGACGCTCACACATGCCTTCGCCAGTTGAGTCAAAGTACTGACCAAGCTGCAGAAGAAAAAAAGCCGGCGCATCTCTCAAATCTTGGTTACAAATGGCCTGCACATCGCATCATAATGCTGCCATTGCGTCGGTAAATGTAAAATGTGTTATTGCTACATGTGAGCAAATACACGCGCGCTAGAGCAGGACAATGAGAAGCTACTTCAGCAACACAAGCGACAGAAGGAAAAAAAAAGCAGGGACAGCCGTCGCAAGAGACTGCTTGGTCAAACGCTACCATGCTTTGCGTAGAGGCGAGAAGCGGCGGGAGCGTGTGTGTCTTGCCCGTCAAATTTAGTTGAAGTGGCGGCCGCTAGAGGGGTCGCTTACTGGAAAAAGGTAGGGTGCCTCGATGCCAGCGCCGCCGTTCAGGGTGGTGCCAACCTTTGACCGCCCCCGCGCCGCCGCTTTCTCGCTGCGACGCCATATTGTGTCACAGCGAGCCGTTGCAATTGCTTGGTGCCGGTGCTGAGTTCGAGGCACAGTGCGCGCGGATGCTTCGCGGACGCTTCTACTTGCTAGACAGTGTTCAGCCGCATGACTGACAAGCTATCAAGTGCATCGTGTCGAAATGACGGGCTGTTGTGTTCCCAAGTGCGCCGGATCGACGCGTAAAGGACTGCGTTGTTTTCGCTTCCCCCGGGACCCAGAGCGACGGAAGAAATGGGAAGCCCAAGTAAAGCGCGATCACTGGAAGGCAACGGATAACTCCTGCATTTGCGAGGTAAGTGTCAAGAATGTTTAGACTACCGCACCATGTTTTTCATTTAAATAAGAAAGTATTCTCTGATCCTCGCTCTCGTACCTAAGTTCGCTCACGAACTAAGTAAGCACTGCACCGATGCTGTCTGAGTAGCGTATGGTTTGCGAGTGCGCGTCGCATAGGCTTTTTTCGTTTTGATGGGCGCTGTTTGTACCCTTATTTTAAGGACTGACGAAGATGCTTAGCCGCGAAATAGTCTTACATTAGCTACGAATCGTCACGTAAGCCACCTATTTTTCTTTTTCACGGGAAGCACACATCGTGTGTGTCTCTTGTTTCTTTTTTTTTTTCTTTTTTCGGTACTGGTTATTTGGGACTAAAGACTTTAACGCAGTGCTTCGTCTGGGGAGAGCGGCTGTTTTGTACGTGGTAAGCGAAACATTGTGATTTTCTCTGATTTCTCAGGAGATATCTTGCGGACCTCAGGGTGTTACGTTACATAGCTGATTTTTTAGACTTGTACATATTTGTAGCGTGGTGATCGTAAGCCGATGGTCATTCGTGCTCATTCCCGATCGTAGTGGGTACTGTGACGGTCTTTAAATGCCTGTGCATGGTATGCCCAGGTGTAGTAGAGTTAAGAGGCATCATGGGACCAAAATGTTTCGGCGCTTTCTGGCATGGTGTCTGTCGTAGCCTGTGCATTTCTTCGAAACGTGTGAAGCGAGGTAATACAGCATTGCTTCTGCTAAAATTTATTTTTAAGCACTGTAATGGGTTCTCTTTATTTACAAGGCAACTTTTCATGTCAATAATCACTTTTGTTGTTTTACCTGTACTTAGAAACACTTTGAAGAGGACCAGTACGAGGGAAATCGACAGGATGGGCGCCGTCTGTTAAAGTCAACAGCCCTACATCATCATGGACTATATTTTGGAAGTGAAAAACATTGCTAATCTGTATTTGACTGTCTTAGTTTCATTTACGGTTTTTGTACGTGATATGTATGCAGTGTTGTTTATTTTTTCAATGTAGTTATCAGTGTTCTAATGGTTATTTATGAAATGTTCTGTACTCGCCATCGATGTGTTTGGCTGATGCGACGTATTCGATGGTAGCTGATGTATGTATTCTGGCTGGATATCTTGATTAATATTACCCGCGGTTGCGTTTTCTTGTTTGCATTCTTGTTTTCGATTTATATTGTGTGTAATAAGGTTGATGTACTCACTTGAACCCCCCCCCATGTAATGAATAAATTAAAAAAAACGCTCTCTATCCCGAATTGTGTGTCGAGCCACCTACCTTGCGAATTAATGTTTTTTCTCGTCTTTCAACATAACCTTCAGGCGCCACACAGTACATATAATTTTTCATGTACATATCTCTTTCAAGATTGATTGTACTAGACATTATAAGTAAATGTATTTTGTGCATAGTTTGATTTCTTGTGCGTACTACGCAAGATTGACACAGACACGTTACGTTTTTCTCTACAGCACTAACTAAACCTTATTTTCACATCGCAGTTATTTTTACACCAGCTTAATCCTGTCAGCACACAGTTTTGTGGGCAAAAAAAATCAAAAATTGCGCGTAGATATCGTCAAATAATTGCAACGAACGCGAAGAGCACGCGCAACGCAAGGGAAACTAACCGCCGTGCGCGAGTGGCTGGCTACGGTAAAGGAAGCGTGACGTGTAAACCAAAATACAACAGCGAAAAAGAAAAACTTCCACACACAGGGGGTCGCAAACCTTATAAACCAAGCATCGAAGCGCAAAAAATAGTGCGTATTTTAAACATACACACGGCATATTAAATGTGATTGAATTAGGCAACTTGGGGCATGTTCCCGGCGCCATACATTCACGTCTTCGACCTTCGACGAGTACACGGCTATTGGTTATAAAGATATGCAGATGGGACACCGATAAAAAAATCCTCATCAAGGCAAAGCACTTGGAAGCGCGCCGCGAGTAACACTTTTTGAACGCAAGCGTAGCTGAGTCTCAGCTCGTGTGACACAATATGGCGGCGCCAGCGGGGTTGTCTCCACCCTGGACGGCGGCGCTGGGCATCGAGGCACCCTAGAAAAAGGTCCATTTGTAAAGTAGTGGCAGTGAGTAAGCACTGCTGAGCATGGACGAAATCAGTGAGTGTGAAGTACTGCGCAACTAGAAAAAATTGGTGCTTGAAACTGAACAGTGCTGTACAAAAAATATACTCTTACCATGCTTCTGTGACAAAGGTGCCATAGAGGCCATGGCAGTTATAATTCCTGTAAACATTACACAATAATATGAACACAGACATGGAAGTGCAATTTGAAGTCATAGAAAGCCACACACAAATGTCTTCGTGCACAAATATGCACTACATTTTGTCCACTGCAGAGCTCACTTCCTTTGCAAAGAGATGCAATGCTCTTGTAACGCCTTCAACAAGCCTTAAGTATAAACCGCATGCATGAGATCTTGCGCGCGACAGGGACAAGTGACGTGACGGAGATGGCTGTCGCGTTCGCTCGTCGCCTAGAAGTCGTACCACACGCGAGCGATGACTTTGAGCGATGACTTTGAGCGCTGTCTCCCCGGTGTTGCTGGTATGAGGGCAGCAAATACGTGCCGTAACTGGTGTGACGCATGCTCTATTAGTTTAACTTGATGCGTTTTACTGTAAAGAGCACCATAAATATTTATAGCACTAGGTTCTTATCTTTGTGCGTATCAAAATTGAGTCATTCGCTTGTTCCATGTGACAATCGGCTGTACTTGACTGATGTACATCCTGTTCTGGCTTCGCGCTATTGGATAGTCGCTCCGGGCGACGAATTGTAGATTTCCAGAACTGAGCGATCAGGCGACAAGAACGAGCGATCAGTTTGCGCGACAGCTTGTTACGTCGCTCAAAGCCGTCGCTCGTCGCCGTCGCGCACACAATCGCTCTCATGTGGTTTGGGCTTGGGTAAAAAATGCTAGCATGTAGCGCCATTTTTTCATATAAAGCACAGCCACATGACACAAATCAGTAACAACATATAAATCTAAAATCTTGTCAACTTTCAGTTGCTATACCTTTCCTTTGGTGCGCTTCTTGTCCTTTTCTAAGGACAATACAGGCTTCCTGAGCCTTTTCGACGTGTGCAGCACCATTTCTTCAGTTTCTGCATTGCATTTAACAAAGCATTACAAAGCTTACACTGCCGACAGGCAGCAATGTTAGGTGATAAACATTCAAGTGTCATAATAACAAATCAGGCCAGAATATCAGTTACTCTGGTCTCCCCCTGGCATTACTCTCGTTTCATCCTTTCATGAATGCAAAGCATTTGCACGCGTGGCTCTAACGTCCACTACACGACAGATCCCCGTTCATGCAGTAGACAGGTTCTCATGTGGCATATGTCATTCCATCAGACTAAATATGGTGGCATTGAACATTTACGCCCAAAATTGTGTCCAAAACCAAAATTCTGCTGATAACTGCCAAAAGCACACATTTGCGCCGATGGCTCCTCCTGCGAAGCAGTGTCTACCTTGAGCGTCCGCGGCAGTGCGTGCTGCACCCCCTCCCCATTTCATAACGCCGACCCTCCCACACATGTCGCAGACTGCCCGATGATGATGATGAATAAACATTTATTAGGCCCAAAATATATTGGTGGTGCCCACAGGTACCAGACGGGGTGGTTCCCTAGTTACGGGACCCATATGATCCCAGCAGCTGCTGGCCCCTGTCCGTCAGTGCGAGCTGAATCGGTAGGGCGGGGCTGGATAACAAGGTCTCCCATCACTCAAGGGGTTGGGGATTGGGGGTGTTGGCGGGAAGGGGAGGAGGGGGGGTCTTGAGTTCTGTGGACTCGGCCAAGATGTGCGGCAGGGTGCCCTTTTCCCTTTTGCAAAAAGGATAGAGCGTATCCCGAAACTCTAATCAAAGGTGATACGTCTCGAGCAGCCAGGCCTAAACACCAAAGTGATGCTAAGAGATTGCGCCGGCCATATGCTTACTGCACAATGAGCGGGACAAAGCACATGCCGGTGAAGATTAAATTGTTCTAAATGTTAGTCTTATAAACATTTAAGTTGCGCTTATTAACGAATGAGTGGAACTTACCAGCCATGTGCAGCACTCCGTCGCATCGCCGTTCCACCACACGTCGTAGGGGACAATTGGATCGAAATCCACGACATTCTCTGGGTTAAAGTTTTGCACTGCGGTGTGCCTGACAACCGCAGTGATCATGTCCACTTCATATTCAACGAATACACGCATCTCGAGCTTAACACAGTGCAACGCAGTCGTTCTCGCGAAGATGACAGCTGTGGCTATGACCGTGGACTTTATGGATGCGGATTGGCATGCGACTTCGACCGGACCACTGCATCACCCAAACCAAACCAAAACAGAAAAGAAAAATACTACTAAAGCAATGCCGTAGAACAGTAGTGGGTGGAAGCATAGAGGAAGGAAAAAACCTTTTTTTAAAGTTTTTTCCTTCCTCCATGGGTGGAAGGCACAAAGTTGTACAGTTGTACAGAGTCTTAATGATAAAAAAAATGTTGAGAACTGCATTAGGCTTAAGCATTCTTAAAATGACATCCCAACTCATGAGAGTAATTATGAATTTGACATCGATCGTTTGTCTGTTTTGTATACGTGGTCAATGAACACGATCGTTGGCGTTCGTTCATTTTGCCCACCGCGTCCATGTAGAGGGGCATGATCAGATTTCTCTGAGCGCAAGAAAAAAATTTTCAGCGCACGCAAACTCGCACAACACAGACACAGATGCACATGCGCGCGGGCCGCGATTTTGTAGCGATTCCGTCTCCGATGATATTCCTTATCGCACTTTTCGCGCTTTGTCAGGGGTCAGAGCGACGACCCGCCCGCGTTATCAAAGCGATCAAGGCCGCGATTTTGTATCAAGGCATTATGACTTATTCTACTCTAGTCTTATCATCCACCGCTCACGGCCGGCTAATCCCGTTCATAATGCGAGCGGACCGTCGCTCCGACCACTGACAAAGCGCGATAAGCGCGTAAAGGCATTATTACATTAAAGGCATCGTTACAAAATACCGGCCTAGCCGGCCATGAGCGGCGGATGATAAGAGGGGCATATGATCGAGCGGAAGGCATCGCTACAAAATCGTGGCCCAGCTGTAATCAAAAAAGAGTTTTGGAAGTGAGCGTTTGCGTTGTAACTTCTCTGCTTGGGCATGCACGTTAGGTTCATCGCTCTGTTATGCATTGTCAAACAGCTGACCACGTCTATTAGCCCGAAAAAAAATATATATATACGAAGGCCAAGAGCGCGCGTCCAATGCGGCTTACAGAAAAAAAAGACATACTTTTCATGCCGCAGCAATGCAGCACACGCATCGTTAACGTAGGAGCTGATCAATTACATATATGCACATGGATATTATTATGCAAAATGACACCGCCGAAACAAGGAAACCTTAAACAGCTTGTTTCTGTTTAGAAACGGTGATCATGCATACAAAATAATTAGCAAAAGACTGCATGCACATTTCTGCTCGAGTAATAAATGAAGAGGAATTACAAGCTTAATTGTAATTGCACCGAAGCTGCGTGCGACACATTGGGCACTGAAATACAGTTCATATATAAGCACAAGGTTTCTCAACAACCAGAATCATACAAAAGTAATTGTTCTAGTAGCAACAGGTGCACTCCAAGCAGAGCATTTTAGCGGGGATTATTTGGCCGCGGTGGGGCAGAACTCAGCATAGCAAGTTAGTGGTGGCTGGATATTTCTTTATAGTTTTTATTTACTAGTTGTAACAACGTACCATTATTTCTTATTATATCGGAGTGCAGTTGCCGCGACACCACACGCCTCAAGAACACGGAAGCGGCAATGGGGACACCAAAACCACAACCCAGACTGGTCCATGGGTTGGGGCTCGCCGAGGCCCCTACTCACGGACCTACTTGCTTCCAACTTTGATCCCCCCGCTGCCCCTTGGGTGCCCTAGAGATGCTGCGCTGCCTGCTTTATATAATGTCAGGTGTTCTCCTAAGGCCTCCATTTGCCATTTACATATGTGCCCTCTTGGAGCAGCACTTGTAAAAAAATCCAGTCTATTGTTGCGACGAAAAGAGCACCCCGCAACGAAAAAAGCTGCCCACGACTTCTGCAACGCCACTCAGATCCTTGCCGAGTAATTATAGCATAGGTACGACGCGGTTTACTGAACGTGTAGATCGTGCGTGCCGCTTTTAGGAATGTGCAGCCACACGAAATTATGGTAGCATTGCCACTAAATATGCAATGACATCGATCATGGTTGACTCTATGGTAGGATCAGTTCACATGGCACAAAAATTCATCTAGCCATTTTCTTGTCTGGCATGTGTGTGTGCTTCTTAATTGATGAGCAATATAGTATCTTTCTCTATTTCAATATCCGAAAACCATCTTCTCCGCTGTTGTGTTTCTCTAGCTTGTTTAGATCGCATCTTGTGCTAGCAAAATAAGACTTACGAAGAAACATAAACACAAAGCACATTTCCCTTTTGCCATCCCATAAGCAAAAACATGTTCGTCATTTTTTCTAATGCTTTCACGGCTCTTTCAGCAACTTTACAAGCTTTCACGGCCACCCGATGTACAATAACATCCTTGCGTATGAGGCATTTGGCTGTAATCACGCCACCCAATAAATTAGAAATTTTTTTCGCATTTTTAGTGACATAATAACCTTTATATTCCAAACCCATTATAATTTGACATGGCCTAGCATTATGTGATTTCGTCAGTAATACCTTGATTCTGATCACTAACGCGAGGCGAAGCACAAGCTTACTAAGCTTACTAAAAGCTTGCAGTTAACGTGATCGCGACTAGGTATTGCTTACATCTTTATGTTAATATAGTCCATATAGTCACATTGGACTGCCCCGCAGTGTTCGCCCCAGTGAAAAATTTTGGCTTCGAACGTCGCAATGTCCCAAAATCAGAGGAAGCATTATAGGCAGTACCTGCAGCCGGACTCGAACGTTCAAGTGCCACAGCAAACTCGAGAGTACATGCTGAAAAGACCAAGGTCAACCACTGCTGCAAGTCAGGTACGTATCAGTATTTCATACTCCGAATAACAAAAAGCAGCTACAAGTCTTACTGCGTGAGAGGAAAACTATGATGCGTCAACACCGCTGGTGTGCTTCCCGAGCCAAGAAACGCGTAGTCTTGAGTGGTGCCTCGCGCATCGATCGGTCACGACGCGGGGAAAGCGGGAATTGTTTCGTGCTAGCACTCTATCGTGACGCGCACGTTTCTTTGGAGTGCAGTTACAACCAACGTTGCTTGCAACCAAGGATCACGAGGGTTGCAATGTGGGCTTTTTGGTAACGCATCTTGGAGGGTTTATGGTAACGCGATTTATTTTGGATGGACGTGCCATAAAATTAATTGAATCATTCACGTGTAACAGCAACGATCTTAGCCTGGAACAATGCAACGTACAGGATCTACCATTGTAAGAGGGAACAATCGAGCATGTGACCAATGCTCCATGAGGTGCCATCTGCTGGTGCCTGGCACCCCGCTTGGTGCAGAAAGCCACTGGCGCTCTGTGCTCCGTGTGTCGTCTGCTACTACCAATCACTGGGTGGTGTAATTGCAGACAATGCATGGAGCGTACTGCCTCAGCCGCACTCTGTGCCTATGCCGAGCGAGCGCCAGCAGATTGCACTTTACAGAACAACAGCCACACGTGTGCATGTTCCCTCTAATAGTGGTACCTAAGCTGACCTACGTCCTTGTGTCAACGCTGCTTCTATGTACAAGGCAGGGTATTTGCAAAAGGACACAGCCAATGTGGCTAATGGCAGAATAATAGCCGACTCCCTAGGGAGTGCATTTTATCAGGGTCCTGTTCATTACACGAGACAGAGTTGGTAAACCTGCACCTTCCTGCACTATTGTGAAGTTAGCACGTGGGACATACACTGTCGCACCCATAATTCAATTCAATATATATAGAGCAACACAGTCCTTTTTTGTGCTACATATTAATCAGTGAACTGGCTTTGCGGAAGAGTGGTAATCTCACCGTTGCTTTCCTATGACCTATGTATGTTTCTTGTGAATGTGACACTTGTTTTGTCGTTGGTATCCCTAGAAGATAAAATTTCATATTTGTTTGCTCTTTCAGATGAACCTGGAAAACCTGAACAGCCCTTCGACGAATGTCAGTAGTGTTGAATCGAGCGACAATGAAGCTGATAATCTTAGGCACATCAACTCCAACCTTGCTTCACAAATGTATGCTTGTGCAAGCACGAGCGCACATGTCAGCGACGGAGAAGACACTAACCAAGCTGCAAGTGAAATAGGCACTGCGTATGAAGGTACAGTGAACTTCAGTTGTGATGAATTCAGTTCTGCCTTTGAGTTGAGTGATGATGGTTCGGAAGTGGATGGATGAAGGGCACAAGGGTGATGCAGACAGTGAACCAGAGAATGGTGCTGAAGAAAGTGAGCATGCAGTACATGTACTTCACAAAGCTCTCGGAGGAGTACCTTCCCAACCAGAAAACAACAAGGGCACAGGCTATGCTACTCATACTGGCATATGTTGTTACTTCAGGTCTTACGTGGGCACAACTACAAGGACTTCTCACTTTAATAAATGCTCTGTTTGGGGAGAAACTTGTGCCCTGCACTACATATGCTGTGAGGAGGCTGTGAAAAAACAGAAAAGCACTGAGGATCCATCTATACTGCCAGACCTGTCATCAATATCTGGGAAGATAAGATGATGCCAAAGACGAAGACACCATCAATTATGCTTCTTGTGGCAGTGAGAAGCTGCAACATTTAATTATTACTGCAAGTTTTTTTTCGATATTTAACATTAAGTAGCAGCTTCTGGTATTGCTAAACAGGTTGGCAGTACTTTGCTTTTTTATTTGCAGAAGATTGCATCTGCTCCTCATGTGTCAGGTGTGTTTGCTGACATCACGGATGGCATTCTCTACCAGTGTTAGTGTTACATCGTAGGCCGGACAGCGCGCTTGACGCAGACGAGGCAGACACAAGCTGACAAGCTGGAAGAATGGACGTTTATTTCCAGTGCACGCCGAAATATAAAGACAGGTTAAGGAAGGAGGGGAAGGGAAACAAAGTAAGAAAACATAAGATAGCCACCTAGAATGGCACGTGTAGCGGTCGACTTCATCTGAGAAATGAAAGAACACTGCAGTTATAACATTTCTCCATCAATAATACTGAAGACGCTGCACAGGTCTGCGCTCTCGCGTTGAGCGTCGGAGTTCCGTAGCCACTGTAGGTTCACGGTTTCTCTCTGGTGCGTCCAGGGGTTGGGGTGATGACTGACGCTGTGGTGGTGACGTTTCACGAGTTTCGGCGTTTGCCTTTGGCCCTGCTCCGGGAGTTTGTTGCGGAGTTTTCGAGATGGACGATCTTTCACTTTCCCTGTGGCCTTGGGTAGCCGGTGGGTCTTTCCTTGTGTGAACTTGATCAACGTGTCGCCGAACGAGGCCCTCAGGCGTTTCCACTGTCACCATCCTAGCTCCGTCTGCTGACTTTACCGTGCCCGTCTTCCACTTATCACCCTTACCAAAATTACGGACGTAAACATTTGTGTCTGGTGCAAGAGTCCAGTCATCCGATGTTCCCGATCTTTCTGCAGCCAAAGGAGGAAAACATGTGTCGAGGCGAGACCGGATTTGGTAGCCAAGGAGGAGTTCCGAAGGAGATTTGCCCGAGGCAAGGGGTGTTCTCCGGTAGTTGAAAAGTAATCTGCAAAGGCAATCTTCTAATCTGCCCTGGTTCATCTTCTTCAGCCCATCTTTAACAGTTCGGACAGCTCTCTCTGCTAGGCCATTCGACTGCGGATGAAACGCAGCCGTGCGCAGGTGGGTTATGTTATTGTTGTTCGCAAAATCAGCAAATTCTTGGCTAGTGAACTGCGTCCCATTATCTGAAACAATGGTGCGAGGAATGCCGAACCTGCCAAAGATGCTGCGCAGGCAAGTAATAGTCGAAGATGTGGTCGCCTGTTTCATTGGTACGGCCTCAATCCATTTGCTGTGAGCATCTACGAGAACAAGGATCATGCTTCCTTTGATTGGCCCGGCGAAATCTAGATGAACTCTCGACCAGTTTTCCTGGCAGGTCGGCCAGTTAACTGGCGGAGCAGATACCGGCATTGGTCGATTTTGGATGCAGCTTGTACACCCCGCTGACAGTTGTTCTATGTCGTGGTCCATTCCTGGCCACCAGAAAGCTGACCGAGCAATTGATTTCATCGCCGATGATCCTTGATGTGTCTCGTGCAACATGTGCAACATTCTATGTTGCGCGTTGACTGGAATGACAACTCTACGGCCCCAATACAGCAAACGGTGGGCCAATGACAGTTCCAGTCTGCGGTCGTAAAAGGGGAGTAAGCTTCGTTCTAATGCTTTAGAGCTTGAAGGCCACCCGTCTCTTGTGTACTGCATGACCTTTGAAAGTACTGGGTCACCTGCGGTCAGCGCCTGCAGTTCTTCTGCCGAGACCACTCCCTCCTGGACACATGCTAGTGCCAGAACGTAGTCAGGTGGCTCCCCTTCCGTGGTTGGCTCCGAAGTTTCTTGTGGCAACCTACTAAGCGCGTCTGAGTTCAGGAGCTGCTTGCCTGGCGAATACTGTAACTTGTAGCGAAATCCTCCCAAATACAGCGCCCAGCGCTGTATGCGAGCAGCAGCCAGAGGCGGAGTGGGCCGATCCGGTCTCAGCAGGCCCAGGAGCGGCTGGTGATCTGTGACCAGGATGAATTCTCGGCCTAGAAGGTAATCACGAAACTTCATTACTCCAAATACGAGGGCCAATGCTTCACGTTCAAGTTGCGAATAATTTTTTTCTGCTTTCGACAATGTCCTTGAACGAAACCCGATCGGCTTGTTGACGTTCCCTGTCGTGTGAAAAAGCACTGCACCGATTCCTTTTTGCGATGCGTCGCACTCTAGTTTCAGCGGTTGTGAAGGATCGAAATGAACCAACACCCCTGCTTGCTGCAAGCACCGTTTTGCTTTATCAAACGCCGTTTGTTGCTCTTGTTCCCAGAGCCAATGTCTGTTCTTTTCCAGCAGCCGATACAGCGGAGCGAGCAGCGATGATATGTTCGGCAAAAATTTTGAGTAGAAAGTGATCATGCCAAGAAAAGAACGAAGCTCAGCTACATTTTTCGGGCTAGGGGCTTCTGTGATAGCTTCGACATTCTTTTCTATTGGGTGCAATCCTTGCCGATCGATTCGATGGCCAAGATATGTAACGGACACTTGCCGAAATTTGCATTTGTCGAGCCGCAGTTTAACACCACTCTCGCGGAAACGCTGCAGAACGGCTTTTAGCACGTCGTCACTTCCTGCTCTTTCGGACACCAAGACATCGTCCAGATAAGCTTGCGCGCCTGATAAGCCTTGTAGAACTGTTTCCATTCTGCGTTGAAAAATGGCTGGTGCAGAGGCAATGCCGAAAGGTAATCTGTTGTAGCAGAAAAGACCTTTATGCGTAGTAATCACGCATAACTGGCGCGATTGCTCATCGAGAGGGACTTGGTTATATGCGTCACGTAAGTCCAGTGTGCTGAAATGTTTTCCACCGCTTAAGGACGTGAACATGTCGTTGATTACTGGCAACGGGTACTGCTCCAGCTCACATGCCGAATTTAAAGTGACTTTGAAGTCGCCGCAAATCCTAACGGTGCCGTCCTTCTTAAGGACAGGTACAATGGGCGTAGCCCACTCGGAATGCGGTACCGGTGACAAAACGCCTAATGCCACGAGCCTATCAAGCTCTTCAGATACCTTGTCGCGTAGAGCGAAGGGAATAGATCGGGCCTTACAGAACTTGGGCGTGGCTCCCTCCTTCAGCTGTAGGTGTGCCGGGGGTCCTTTGATGAGGCCTAGATCCGAGCTGAAAACATCTGGAAACTCGGCGAACACGTCAGCAGTGACCTGCGTTGTGGTAGACGGCTGTGCGGTCAGCGGCTTGGCTGAGAGGCTGAGGACCGGGGAGCCTGCGTCGCTCAGAAGGGAAATTAGGTCTCGACCACATAAGCTTGGACCGGGGCAATCTAGCACCACCAATGCGCATTCTACAGTTGTATTGTCGTACGACACTGGCAACAGGAGCTCTCCAAAAACTGGCAACTTTCCGAGGTAGCATGATAACTTCGTGCGTGAAGGCCGTAGCGAAGGCCAAGCGTTTTTGTGCTGCTCAAATAGCTGTCGAGACACGACGCAGACCGGGGAACCCGTATCGATAAGCATTGATACGTCCACACCTCCCCATGTGAAGGTCCGTCGAATTGGGGGCTTCACCTTTACCTCCCGCGTAGATTTTAGCGTCCAAATGTGCATGCTATCCTCTATGTCTTCATCTGTCTCCCCTTCCTTAACAGTCAGTACTCTGCCGCGAAATCCCCGGGCTCCTTCTCGAGTTCGAGGCCTTGCGCTTTCTTCGTTCCGGCATTTTACTGCTAGGTGACCACGTCGACCACAGTGATAACAACGAGCATTACTCCAACGGCAGGCATTACTGTTGTGCTTTATGCTGCCACAACGCCCACATTCTACCGGTACCTCTTTCGTTGAGGTTGACTGCGCCTTAATTTTAAGCACCGCCGACGCGTCTGCGGCCATTTTATTGGCATCCTTGTCTGCAGCTTCAGCCGACAGTGCCATCGTTTCAGCGTCCTCTACGGACAGATCTTTCTTTGTCAGGAGTTGTTTCTGCAGTGCGCTCGATCTTATGCCGCACACAATTCTATCTCGTAGCATTCGGTCGAGCATAGTACCAAAATTGCAGTTGTCCGCAATTCGACGAATTTCAGTAATGAATTCTTGGACAGACTCACCGTCAAGCTGGCAGCGGTTGAAGAAGCGGAAGCTTTCGGTAATCTCATGGCGCTTGGGATCAAAGAACTCGTCCAAGACTTTCACGACGTCTTCGTACTCCAAAGAATTCGGCTTCTTCGGCGCTACTCTTCCTGCTAATATTTGAACGGTTCGCGTGCTTAAAGCTGCCACCAAAAGTGCCCGTTTCTTTGCCGATTCCGTCACGCCCGTTGCCTCAAAGTATGCCTCTGCCTTGATAACATAGGCCTTCCAGTTGTCTCTTTCGTCGTCGAAGTCGGGCAGTTGCTGGTGTGCCATCGTCGAGTCGTCGCCCCGTAGCGTAGCTGCTGTCCTGCTTCAAGGTTTTGCCAGGGGTTTTGCTTTCCGTTTCTCGTCGCCACTGTTACATCGTAGGCCGGACAGCGCGCTTGACGCAGACGAGGCAGACACAAGCTGACAAGCTGGAAGAATGGACGTTTATTTCCAGTGCACGCCGAAATATAAAGACAGGTTAAGGAAGGAGGGGAAGGGAAACAAAGTAAGAAAACATAAGATAGCCACCTAGAATGGCACGTGTAGCGGTCGACTTCATCTGAGAAATGAAAAGAACACTGCAGTTATAACAGTTAGAAAGCAGAGGAACATGACATGGAGCGACATCACTTTGACCATGAACACAGATGGAGCACCTGTGTTTGATGCGAGCAAAAACTCCATATGGCCAATTCAAGTGATGATTAATGAACTTCCAGTTTTAACTCTGTGGCAAAATGTGCTAGCTTCAGGTGTGTGGTATTCAAATGCTCTCCCTGAAGCAGTTTGTCAAAGAGATCAACAGCCTTGGAAAGCTGGTGTGGTCACACACTGGAAGAACTGTTCAGTCAGCAGTGCACGTTGTTGTCTGTTGTGTTGACTCCCCAGCAAGAGCAGCTATCCTAAACAGGAAGCAGTATAATGGGTACTTTGGATGCAGCTAGTGCTTGGGGCAAGGTATGCTTATAGATGGTAAGTGAGCTCAAACAGCATTTTGCCATTAATTGTAATGGCTATTGTCAAGTCTATGAGATAAGGAATGTGGGCTCTTTGCTTATGCATCCTTGTATTATTTGAATGTGATGTGCACACACTAAAGCACAGGCTGTCAAAAAAGCTTTATGTCTCATGTTTCTCTGATCCATGTTTTAGTGTATGTGCTGCAGATTTGAAGAATACCAAATAACTTGTCAAACGTATTTACTGGATTTTACATACACAGGAAAGTTTGTAGTGATTAACAATTAAAGCTATCCGCTTACTGCTTTTTGTTTTAATTGTTTGGTGCATCAGCAGTTTTGGTTGACCATGCATGATGTATTTTTATATTGACTGCATACTTTCCACACTATTTCATGATGCAATATTATGTCATCACTTTCAGCGGCCTGCCATTTAATTGTTTTAACAATTGTTGCAAATCTGACAAAACATGTAATACTTAATGATATCGTGTTTGGCTTTGGCAGACATCTAGCCAATGCCAAACACGAGCCTATAGCTGAGCTGCTGTCTGCAGCTCAGCTATAGGCTGCAGACAGCAGCCTACGATCATAGTTAAGTGGTGTGCCTGGATGTAACGACTCCGATTTGTGCAGAAAGTGCCCCTAGCTAGCAGCTGATACTGTAGAAGAAGCGCAGAATTAGCTTTTGCACTTTCCAGTCTGACCGACTGCTGTATTTCCGAATCTAGGAAACAGCAATACAAAGCTGAAAACCAGCAAAACTATTTGAAGCACTATTAATTATCGCACATCACTTTTTAGTGCAATTTTTTCTATCGCTGAAAAACTTGCAAGAAAAGTTTCTGCTGTATGGTGGGAAGGGGAAAAAATGGAAACAGTGATTTTAGTGTCGCCATGAGGTGAGTGATTTTGATAAAGACGTATGAATTCAGGATACAGTACACACAGCAGCTGCATTGTATTAACTTGTTTTGCATTCTTCTTGGAAGTTGACAGTTTGCATTTCTTTTACCATTCAGATGTGTGGTTTCTAAGTAGCATTTGGCCCAAGGCACAGATGCTGACCTCTTAGTTGCTCGTCTAACAGAAACTGCATGGCAATGTCACTATAGACCTTGCGTGCACCATATTATATAGGACTGTACCCATCACAAAGCTGAAAGAACCTGACTAAGACTGTCCAAGACGTGCGGTATTTGTGAGCCATGCGAAATAGCCTTAACAACACCACTTGCACTGGAGTGATTGTGTTTGTTGAAAATTGAAATTATTTTAATCAATGCTCACGGGCCACTCGAAACATTACAGTGCACTGATGTTGACATTGTAATTCACACCTCAGTTGAGTGTAGTTCAGGATGTCGTGCAACTGTAAGTTTCAAATAAACTTTTCAGAATCACAGATGGAAAAAAATAGCAAGCGTTCACTTCCTTGCATAAAAATGCATAATGTAGTTAAATCAATCATATTTTACTTCAACAGTAGCTATACTTCTAGAAAATCTAGCAAGATAGGCTGTGATAAAATGCTGCTCATGCTGGTTGTTGTGGCATATATGCGCAAGTAAAAAATATGTGTCCTTCGTTTCTAGCTGGTATCTGAAATTTCTCTTTCGTTGCCCTTTTTGTTGCGGTAAAAGATGAACCCGGGGAATGTTAGGAATATTTTGCATGGCTCATGAAAACTGCAGGTCTTGGACAGTCCTAGGCAGGTTCTTTCTCTTTGTGGTGGGTGCAGTCTTGCAACATGGCGCCTTTTCCCCACTTTTGCTGTGCTGTCGAGAGATGCCATCAATTTTGCATGAGGGCCATCTGTGAAATGTTTGACTACTGGAAGTGTTTTAAAATCTTGCATATTTTCACTGCAGTGTCCACCTGAACATTCTAACTGCAGATATCATTCTGATGTTTAGTACAATTGATGCTTTGCCTGCAGGCACAATGAAGTACCCTTTCAACAGCCAGAATGCACCTGACAGGACACACAGTGGTGGGCTCAAAGGAATGGTTCAAGCAGCTCAGCTTAAGGAACCTGTTTGTGGCATCAAGGAACCATCAACTCTTATCAAGTTGCAAGGCCTTGATCTTGTTTGAGGGCTTCCACCTGACTATATGCATTGTGTTTGGGAAGGCATGACAAAGAAAGTGACTGAATTGCGGCTATCATGTACTGGTTCTTCGTGGTACATAGGCAGGCACTTGAAGTTTAATTGTGGATGCAAGATTACGTTCAGTAAGGCCACCCATAATTTTGTAAAGGTCGTGACAGCCCTTGTCAGATCGGTAAAATTGGAAGGCTGCTGAATGGCGCTCTCGGCTTTTATTTTAGTATTGTCTGTCATGATGCATACTTCCTCGAGCATACATGGCACATTTTGTGCTACTTACACAAGCAGTCTTTTTTTGTTGAAAGATATTGTCACAGAAGCTCAAATCTGTGCCGCTGAAAAGTTGCTCTTAGCATTTGTTCAGCAGACTGCAAAGCTGTACGGAGAAAGTGCAATGACATTTAGCATGCATTAGTTGTTGCATCTTTCAAAGTGCGCACAGATGTTTTATCCCTCTTTGGGGTACCTCAACATTTCCATTTGAAGATGGCATTGGTAAGGCACTCCAGCTTGTAACAGCTGCCAAGCATGTGCCTGTTCAAATTGCTGAACAATGCATCATGCACCAGGCCCACCGGACTGCTTAAGCACAAGTGGAACTTTCGTCTTGTCTGTTGTCTGCAAAGAAAGAGCTGGAGCACACGTATAAGAGGTGCTTTCAAACATGTGCTCTTGGACAAGCACGACCAATTCATGATATTCCACAAAGTGTGAAAAGGCTTTTCGTATCATGATTTGGTACCCTCCCACAAATGTGCAAGTGTTTGAGGTGCCAGGTTGGCCCGATTGTCTTCACAGTTCTGAGTACTCTGTTCCAAGAAAAACATGCTCTTCCTATGTAAAAATGTCTGATGGCATGTACTGTTATATCTTAGCGATTTATGTTGTTTCGGGTACTATGTACTTTCACTGCCAGCAGCTGCTCACTGCACCCGGTGCATTTGATGTGCCGCCGTCATCCGCCTCCATCCGAGAACCACGTCTTGTATTGTGTTGGCGACATAACATTGCAGTGTGTTTTCTTAAATGTTGGCAACATATCATATTTGTGTGAGTTACTTAATAAGGTGGAAAAGAACTAATCGGATTTTGAATGTTTATTTTATATTTCAAGATTGCAGGTACAATTGACTCTGGAAAGTGAGTTATAGAGTCAATATTAAGGTAGATTAGTTGTATTTATGAATTCCGAATTGTGTCATCCGTCGAACTGTAGCAGGCTGCTATAATTGAACGGTATGTACTTTCTTTAAAATATAGGCTTGTAACTGAAAAATTATGATCCATCTTTCTGGGGCAACTGCTTTATGTCTGAGCGAAGTGCATGGCTATCACCAAAAGTGTTGCAGTTAACTGAAGCTCAAACTAATGCATCAGTTGATCTAATTCTGTTGTTGAGCGCATGAGAAGTGCTCAAGTCAAGCTTGGACTTTTTTTATTTTTTAGGATTATGAAACATGTTTACATGCATGGAAGTGATCTCATTTTTCGAGGTAATCGCTTTTCATTTTGGCAGTACAAGGATGCCAGCAGCGTAGAAAGATTTCTTTTATGTTGCAGCCATGCATGGACAGCCTACTGTATTTCATTATCCTAGTGGCCCAAAGAAATGAGTCTTGGAGTGAAGTTGGGCTTTTATAGCAGATGCGGCAGCACCTCTCATCCAAGATTATTTGTAAAGTGCCCATTGTGTGGTGCACTGTATGTGCACACATATTTTCCTGGATGAAGAGAACCCCCATGGTATTTAAGCAGGGCCGTTTCTTCCTAAGTGCGCTATCTACACGTTGGAGAACCTCACAGCTGTACTTACTCACTACTCGTGTACTTGCTCAGCTAGTCTCGCTACTAGGGAGGAAATCAAAATGATGCTACATCTATCCGCGCAAAAATTAACCCATGACCATGAGTTCACCTGCCGACTGAGTTGTTCGAAACTTCTTGTGTTGGGAAGCTTCCATATGTGTTCATTGTTTAGGCAAGTGTAACTTTTATAAATGATTCACCCACATCTTGTCATAGGTGATGACCTGGCAAATAAACCTTTCACATAACCTTTCCTGTCACAACATTCTTCAAGCTTTATGCTAGTTTGCAGTCTACTGTGCCAATCAAAGACTGCCAGTTGTCTTGAAATCCAGTATGCACTGACATTGGGGAACATCAGGTGTTTGTGAATGATAGTATTCAGTGTCCCTTAAGAGAGATACATCTGCTCCCCAGTTGAAGCATCAGTTGGTGGCTTTCAAGGATTTGACACTTCACAGATCCTCACAGGATTCTTGGAACTTGACTCGGGTTGGGGTCGCTTCCCGTTTCTGCTGCACTGGTGAAACTTCCTCCAGCTGAAGAGCAGTGGTGCGTTGCTTGTACACTGTGCACTTCCCTCCCTTCTAGGATGGAGTCGCGGTAGTGATTTCGAGGGCGTCATTCCCACTGTGGTCATGATGCTGCAGTCGTGTTCCGCTCTGTATCCACAATTGCAGGATAAGGGACAGTACCGCGATGTCTAGCTTGGTCACTGGTGTTCCAGCTTCCTGAGAGGCTCCAGTGTTCCTGAGCGGCTTCCAATGACGTGGGGTTATCTGCTCGTATCCCAAATGTACATGGGAGTGGCATGCTGCTCATGATTAGCGTACAGCTGTTATCCTATATCGCTCAATCTTCTATGTTGTGTCTCAAAGTGCTGGGCTTGATGTGATCGCAATGTTGTCGTACTAACTTGTTAGGATCTTTAATGAGCCGCAATCTGTGCCCTAGCTTTCTCAAAACTGTTCTCCTCCGTCCAGATAGGGTTCCCTCCGAAGTTTCAAAAGAAAACTGCTTGTCCGACAGTGAGTGCTCTCTACACTGTGTCCCTGTGGCAGTTTGTATAGGTTTTGTTCTTGCTTTGGGCTGAATGTGCAGCTGGTGTTTGACCGCGGTGTGAAAGGAACAGTGTGAAAGGGTTAAGTGGCCTTATCTCTTGCTTTATGTCTACTGGTTGTTCTACTCATTGGTTGCTAACCACGTGCCACTTGTGCTCTCGGCCTTGGCAAAGACAGCATAGCTTTGTTGCATTGGTGGACAAAAGCAGCTGCTTGAAAAAAAATTCAAGATGCCTTTTGTCAGTTTTGCTGCTTTTGTGGTATGAAAGTTTAATAGGCCATGACTGGATACTGTGTAAATGACAGTGAGAGAGAATATTAAAAAATAAATATTACGAAAATAGTACTGCTTCATTTTTGTAACATGCATTTGTGAGCCTCGACTTGCTTAGAGCATGCATGGCAGAAAACCAAGAGGGTTGACTGCTATTGGAAGCGTTTGTAGTGTTAGAAAGCGGACTGTAGCAGCGATCGAAATTCACTTCTGTTAGTCAGTTATTTTAATGCTCGCTTCCTGTATACTACGCATTTTTTTTCTGTTTGTTTTTTCACGGTGCCATCAACTGTGTCTTGCACACTAGCACAAAGGGAACTTTTACTGCAAGTATGTATGGTTGTAATACTAAGTCATGCAAGTCTTAGCACTGTGCTTCACTTGGTGGCTATTGTGCACAGTGCTAGGAAGTGACATTGTCATTTTACAAGCACTTTTTTCCTATGCATTTGCTTTTGTGCAATGTGGTCAATCTTTTTCTTGTCTGCAATCAACGAGGAACATGTATGGCATAAATCTATGCTGTTCCAGCAGCAAACATTTGGGCAGTGTTGTGTGATGCTTTCTACAGCTGCTTCTACGTGTTGCAGTCTTTTTCATTGAGACCCTGGTGTAATTAACCTATGATGCACCAATAAAGTGATTTATTTATTATATGACAAAAAATGAAATTAAATTTGTATTCATTCTTACAAGAGGGGGAATATCCATATACAAAAAAGATGTGTAAAATAGCTTGAATGCGCTGCCACCGTACACGCAGAGTGGGTACGACAGCTAAGCACGAAGTCAAAGTTAAGCATAATACAATCTCCCTGCGGTGATCGACTTGCACCGAACGAAACATTGATACGCTTCCGATAACATCGAGCGCGCATACGATCAGCTGTTTTAGCTGAGCGTTTGCTGTCCGCCCCGCTCAGACCGGCATATGCAAGCAAACGCCACACAACCGCTTAGCGGGGACGATATAATTGCGCTTGCGCACGACGCTCATACCGGCAGCGGAACGAAGACCGCATCCCACGCTCCGCTACAAAGCCGACTGAGCGGAGCGTGATAGCGTGTCCAAGGTAAAATTGGCATGTCTACTTGGCTTCTTCGTCGTTTTGCAGCCGAGTTGATAGCGCGTCGCTCGCGTCTCGGCAAGACGCGCTTATCAAATGCGAAATCTACGCAGTTCCCTGCAGTATCTCAGAGCGTGAAGTCTTATAGCGACGCGGATAAAACCCCTATATTCATAAAAGTAGTGCCATTCTTAGATCTTGCCGCCACCGCGCTCACCCCGGCGCTTCCTCCTCGCCCTCTCTTAGCCCGCCTCCTGTCGCCCCAGCCTCCTCCGCTCCCCCATTGGCCAATCCGTGTCACGTGGAAGTTCGCGTCGCGCTTTTGTATATTTTTTTTTCCAGCGCGCTCCGACTGCCATTCTCGGGCCTGTGCGACGAAAGTGCTGTACGCACAAACGGATTAAACGTGTTAGGGACAAGAACTTCGTTGTGATGGCATGCTGCTGCGCCTTAAGTTGCCGCAACCGACAAGGCGAGGGCAAAAGGCTTTTTTTGTTTACCATCCGGCGTGCGCAAACGCTTGCTGCACACTTGATATTTGCGCCTTCTCGCATCGTCGTGTTGCTACTTCCAAAACGGCATTATTAAGACCAGTTACTGCCTGACGAAGCAAAATCGTGCATCAAAAACGTCTCCGCAGGGCGCGATCGAAGTTTTCCTCGGATTTCCTCTGGTAGCGCGTTAGCTGTCGTCTGCCACGGCAGGCCCGACGCAGGCGGCGCCACTGTCGATATCGCGCCTCGATCGCGCTGGTCGCGCCGAGCGCGATAGTGGAACGGAGGAGGAGGAAAGTGGATGGCGCTACTTTTTATATATAGGGGCTTTAGGCGCGGATAAAACCCCTATATATAAAAAGTAGCGCCATCCACTTCCCTCCTCCTCCGTTCCCATATCGCGCTCGGCGCGACCAGCGCGATCGAGGCGCGATATCGACAGTGGCGCCGCCTGCGTCGGGCCTGCCGTGGCAGACGACAGCTAACGCGCTACCAGAGGAAACCCGAGGAAAACTTCGATCGCGCCCTGCGGAGACGTTTTTGAGGCGCGATTTTGCTTCGTCAGTCAGTAACTGGTCTTAATAATGCCGTTTTGGAAGTAGCAACGCGACGATGCGAGACGGCGCAAATATCAAGTGTGCAGCAAGCGTTTGCGCACGCCGGATGGTAAACAAAAAAAGTTGTCGCAGTTTCACCTGAAAGGCGAAGCATCAGTTGCGATAGCAAATTGGTAGAGAGCTATACGGAGTAATGATATTAGCTTTATCAGCTGTATAAACTTGGACATGCAGCAGCACCGGCAACACGCGGAACGGTTGTCGACGCCGTCGGCGTTTTGCCCGCGTTCGCTCAAAATGCGTGCGGCATTGGTGACTGTTGCCGGAGCCTCTGATATAAATAGGCACTTGGTGCCGCAGCTAAACGTCGCCTCCCTTCCCTCCCCCTCCCCCACGGCCTCTCGCGCATCGGAAGAAGGCGCGTTTGCTCTACATATATAGTGATTGTAAAGGAGGAAAGAGACGCCTACTTCTGCAGCCCTTAAGGGAGCACGGCGCAGAACGCGCGTTTGTTCTCCGCCGTGCGTTCACTCCCCGTGAAAGCGCGCGCCCCTCGCGCCCTTTCACTCGCACATACAGCGTTCGGCGCGCGGCGACGATTTTATCTCCATTGACGTCATACGGAACCTCACGGCGACGGCGACGGCAGAAATCTGCTTTTGAGTGTCCATATAATTGCTATCGCAATAAAAAGCCTTTTGCCCTCGCCTTGTGGGTTGCGGCAACTTAAGGCGCAGCAGCATGCCATCACAACGAAGTTCTTGTCCCTAACACGTTTGATCCGTTTGTGCGTACAGCACTTTCGTCGCACAGGCCCGAGAATGGCAGTCGGAGCGCGCTGGAAAGAAAAAAAAATATAAAAAAGCACGACGCGAACTTCCACGTGACACGGATTGGCCAATGGGGGAGCGGAGGAGGCTGGGGCGACAGGAGGCGGCTAAGAGAGGGAGAGGAGGAAGCGCCGGGGTGAGCGCGGTTGCGGCAAGATCTAAGAATGGCGCTACTTTTATAAATATAGGGGCTTTAGGCGCGGAGCGTAAGCAGCGCTCTTTACCGGTGCTCACATATAGTTGCCGCGCGCGTAGCTCAAATCTTCTGAAATACGCCGGCATGCAGGCCAACTGAGAAGGCAACTTTGGTCATGTGCGCATGCACCCGTAGGCTCGCTCTTGTCTTCACGCAGCTCACATGCGTGGACGACTGTTTTCAGCGTTTACAAATAATGCCGGAGCCATGCAGAAGAGAGGGCTTCCTTGGCAACTCATCGCGACGTCTTTCCTTCTTCATTGATGGCTCACCATACCAATCTACTTGCATCGATATTTCATGAAGATACACTTTATCGAATACCTGTGGTTTGGTGTCGCCTCGTGCCTTCATAAATGCGTGCATTAGCTAACATGCGTCGACGCCGCGACGCATTTCGCAGTGCCCATCTAATCACGGGCGCCATATTGTCGCTCCGTCGTTAGTGTCGATCTGCTAGTCAATCGTGCACACAGCATTGCTGTCGGTGTTGTAAGGCAGCAAACAGGCTTGCTGTCGTTGCAAACAGCACTGCTGTAGATGTCGGAAGGCAGCAAACAGGAATGCTGTCGTTGCAAACAGCATTGCTGTCGGTGTCGGAAGGCAGCAAACCGGCAAGCTGTCGTTGCAAACAGCATTGCTGTCGGTGTCGGAAGGCAGCAAACAGGCATGCTGTCGTTGCAAACAGCATTGTTGTCGGTGTCGGAAGGCAGCAAACAGGAATTCTGTCGTTGCAAACAAGACTCTTGTCGTTGCCGTCAAGAATGCTGTCGTTCCGACAAGAACGCTTTGACGGATTTTTTGACTGGGATGTAACGTGCAGCGAGTTATTCTCGGGTGTCTCGACTCTGAAAAACATTAGTTTTCGGTCTCGGGCCGGGTTCGGGCCGGTTTCGAGTCGGGCTCGGGCCGGGCTCGGTCCTAAGGTAAAGGGGTGGCGGGCCGGGGCGGGCGGGTAACGTAGATTATTTCCGGGCCCGGGCCAGGCCCTGGTCTCGCCATAAAAGTTTTGATCGGGCTCGGGCGGGCCGCCCAACGTAAAAACAGGCCCGGGCCGGGCCCGGGCTGAAAAAATTGGCCCGTGCAGTGCTCTAGTCCGAAGCATATACAGATTGTTTCAGCGAATACTTTTAAAAAATTTAAAGGTTCCCTGTGGCAGACAGTACAATTTTAGTTGTTCATGAGCTTGTCTACTAGAAGAGGCAGACATTACTCACACAAAAAATTTAAACGCATAATCGAATAATTCGAAAAAGTTCCCTAATTATGCTTATAACTAATTACCTTTTGGTCCATATTGAAATTTCCAAATTCAAGCCCTGGAGTTCGGAAGGCGGATCCACTGGGAACGAATTTTCAGGATGACACTAGTTTTGAGATATTAATTCCCGAACTTTGCGGACAAATGTATTGGCGTTCCAATTATTTTGTTAACAAAACTTCGTTTTATGCATTGAAGAACAAAGCAACTGCAACGCCAATGCATTTCGCCGCAAATTTGGGGAATTATATGTAGAATCTGGCGTCATACTGAGAATTCGTTCCAAGTGGATCCGCCTTGCGAACTCCACCGCTAGAATGTGTAAATTGCAATATGGGTCATAAGTTTATCACTTAAAAACTTAAGCACTGAACTTTGCTTAAATAGTCAATCATGCGTTTCATCTTTTTGTGCAAGTAATGTGCACCCCTTTCAGTATACCAGCTCATGAGCAAGAATTGTACTATCTGCCACAGGCAACCTTCAAAAATTTTTGAAAGTGTTCGCTGAAACACCCGTTACTTCGTCGACGGCCGCAACCTCAGCAGTAGCGAAACGTTCTTCTTCTTCTTTCTGGGGTTTTACGTGCCAAAACCAGTTCTGATTATGAGGCACGCCGTAGTGGAGGGCTCCGGATTAATTTTGACCACCTGGGGTTCTTTAACGTGCAATACAACGCAAGCACACGGGCGTTTTTGCATTTCGCCTCCACCGAAATGCGGCCGCGGCGGCCGGGATTCGATCCCGCTACCTCGTGCTCAGCAGCGCAACGCCTTAGCTGACTGAGTCACCCCGGCGGGCAGTAGCGAAACGTGGGCGTCTACAACAGTACACTGCAAATGAAGTAAGGGAGCGGAAGAATGCAGGCAGGTAACGAAATCCACCATCGTTGACTCTCCTAATACAGGGCATGCGGAACGTACATATTGTAATGAAGAGAAAGAGAGGCACATAGGCTCGCGCGCTCGGATTGCTGGCGTGGGCTGAGAGAGGACGACGAGCAAGACAATAGAACAGCTTGCCCAAGGAACGGATGTTGTGTCTATCTCGTCCTTTACAATGGCGCAGTCGACAACGACCCTGACTTAAGGCGTTCCCGCCTTCATTCTTCGGCGTGCCGGGTCCCTCCTGCCCAGGAACGCCGTACACGCTTCCTCGGTTAAGGAGCCCGCTACCCTACCACCGCCGCAAGTACCCGCCGAACCGTCCGGGGACGGCGTCCAAGCCTGCTCGGCAACTCTAGGGTAGGACTGTACCGATAATCTCGTCCAAGTCATCGCCATGCTAACACAACAGCTCCAGGTTATGACGAGCGCTTTCGCATCTGTCAGCAGGTATCGTGGTGCCTGGGAACCGCGTTCACGCTTCCTTCGGCGACGATATCGTCCCAGGCACTACTTCGACTTCCAAGCCACCAAGGTATGCCTTCGATGCTTCTTTGGTGGTAGAACCGGCTGCCGTGACTACCACAACGACCGACGGAATAAAAAAAAAACTTGTTATACGTTTGAGAAAGTGCGTTGAATTGCAGAGAGTTTATGTAGAAAATATTGTATGTTTCAGTTTTCTACCGTTAAAATAAATGTAACTTTTCTGACAAGTCCCTTTACTTTTTGACTTCCCCTCGTATATAGAATCAAAATAAGACAGAGGTTCATATGATGAGTGAAACTTCAAATATTCAACAGTGTTCGTAGAAATGATGTCTCAGACTGGAACCTAAGACCTCACTGCCGGGAGCATGTTATTTAGAGCGTATTAGTGTCCTTTTTCGAAAGCAACTACATTTTCTGCACTAACCAACATTCCTTCAGAAAAACATTTTTGTGTTAAACATAACTCTTGTCCTTCATAAATGATCTACTTTCAAATTTAGACGGCTCATCTTGTGTGGATTGCGTATTTCTAAATTTCGCAAGAGCGTCTGATTCACTATGTCATCAGTGATAACTTTTGAAACTAAGTGACTTTAACCTTGAATTTAGTATTGTGAAATAAATTGAATGTATTTTTGTCTAACCACACGTAGCTTGTCCATGCTAATGAATGTATTTCTCCTTCATGCTCTGTTAAGTCGGGCGTTCCGTAGGCATAAGTCCTTGAACGCTTGTTCTATGTTATATACAATATTGATATGCCTTGTGACATTCAATCCTCTATTAAACTATTTGTAGATGATTGTGTGCTGTTGTGAAATCTTCAATCCAACTGACTCTCTTATTCTGAAATGTGATCTTTACAATATTTCTTCGTGGTGTGATAAACGTTCAATGAAATATAATACGTCATAATGCAAGCGCATGAAGATTTCCCCTCTGAATGACAGTGCTGCTGTTTTGATTACGTACTGTGGGAAACGGCTCGATCCCGCAGTCCACGCCAGCAGGCTCCAGTATCGGCCGGCCGCGCCCAAGGGCGCCCAGCCGCTGCTCGCCACCCTCGCCCCATCTGCTCGCGCGTCCGTTGTCTTCATCCTGAGTTGGCTCTGATGCCGCTAATCATGCCGGCGTTCCCCTCGTCACGTTCCACCTCACTCAAGCATTTTCTTATAAATACTTCGGTGTTTACATCGGTCACGAATTTCCTTGAAAGACTCATATTAAAAATTTATAGGCAACGCCAACCGCAGACTTTGTTTATTTACGGCGAACCTTCTTCTTGGCCCCCACTAATCTAAAGTTTCTTCTTTAGAAAACTTTAATAAGTTACATGCTTGAATACGCGTCCTCAATTTGGAATCCGCATACCCATGACCTTGAAGCAGATCAAAATCGTTTCATTCGCTTCATTTAATGGACTATTCCAGAGTAACTGCAATGAAAAATACCTTAAACCTGCGAGAATTTTCACTGCGTCGCAAAATTTCGCGTCTTCGTCTGCTTCACAAAAATTATCATTTCAAGGCTGCGAGCAGAGACGCGCTCCTTCGGCAATTTTCTTACATGTCATAACGCACGGATCATGAGTTCAAAGTTGGTGGGCCTTGTAGCCGCGCTACATTGTATGCTGAATCGTATATCTCCAGAATAAGTTCAGAAGGGAACCACTTCCCCAGCTAAGTTGCCACGATCACCGATACCAAAGGAAGGTGAATAACTAAAAACACAACATACACAGACTTAGAAGACGACGGGACGAAGCTGGACCATCAACTTAAATTTTACCGCCCGAAATGACAAAATTAAAAATGTCTGGTAGACGTCCGGCGCTTGCAGAATAGCATCACCAAAAACTAATGCAATCATCTAAACTAGAAACAAGCCACTCGATGAGCCACCGACCTGGAATCCTGATTCATTTTTACTGACGTTTAAGGAAGCTGAACGCATGCACACTTTCTTTTTTTTTTTAGAATCTATATCTTTAGTCATTTCATGAGGATTCAACTGAAGCAGGCCGTTACATTCTTGGCTTAGTTGCAACGTGGGGCGTGATCAGAAAGTAGTGAATTACCTTCAGTGCTTAGTAAAATAATTAACTAGCCGATTAACTGGCCAACGAGAAATGATTGCATTAAATAAGCATGACTTAAATTTTACGAGAAACGTGGCTCCCACAAGACATTCTAAAAAGACGATTTCACTATGAGCAAGGTCTTATAAATTCGTATATTTATATGTTATGAACTTTGCATCAATTGCAAAATATTGGTCTCATGTTCCTTGTCACCAAAGTTGCTTCAAAACAGATAATTGATCACAAAATCAACATATTTAAAAAAATTGATAATGCTAAATGTTCAGCTGCAATTACGCAAACATAAAATCGCGGCGCTTGCACCATGCACACAATAAGCTGAAGCTCCGCACACATAATAGTACCGTAAGAACAATAAGCACACAACTACTGCGCATGACAGCGTTTGAATAATAGAATCTCAGGAGTCTTCAAGGCTATGACCACATCCAATATTGTGTTGGCCAAGACAGCTTAATAAATGGTTCTCGGCCAGGTAGATTTTTTAAAGGAGTGAAATAGACCACAAACATTTCTACCCGTTTCAGATTAAATAGTCTCTCTTTTATTTGACAGCGAAGCTGTTAGCCTCTGGTTGGTCGGGATTTCTCGCGGCGCGATCCTCACGAAAGAAAAAAAAAACCTTCAGGGATTGAAGCGAAAAGTGCATACATCCTTTGGTATCACGCATACAACATACAACACAGCAATCAAACCGCTTAACTGATGTTAAGGCGCTCATGCTAACAATGCGAAGCACGTAGCGCTCCCTGCAACCGTTTCCCTGTTAATATTACTGTTGAGCAAGCTGCCGCAGGGAGGGCAGCTTGCGACGTGCGGAGTGACGTCACTAGCCTTTCATATCAAATTAACCAGCGTAGCAAATGAAATCACTGTTGTTGCAGCACCACTATAGGTAGGCACCACAAAGCTAGGACTCTCGAGGAGCGGCGTGAAAACGAGGAGCGGCATAGGGGAAACGGGCAATACGACCAGCGGTGGCGTGATGCAAAAATAACCATTACTCCCATTACTGCCATTACTCTGAATTACAATTACCCTAAAGCAATAAAGCATTGCATACCCGCCTCAGCACTTGTAGTGTTGGTTTGCAACAGCTTCACTGGACATGCGCATTCAATGGGCCGGGATGGCGAGTCAACTTTTGTACTTAGCACTAATAAAAAAAAAACACCAATAAGCTTTACTCGAATTACATCCCTACACACGAATTATATGCCAAGGCGCATTATTTGCAAGGAAAACCAAAGCAATCCAGTCTCCAAATAGACTAATTACATTATTTTACTTCTTAGTGAAAACTTTACGGCACATATTTATGTTGAAAAGTTCGAAGGGACCTTCTTCAAAGTCTCTGTTACAGGTTTTTACATTTACAAATGGCCATGTAGGCCGAAATCCCTGACATTAATTTATTCCTTCAATTTGCATGATTATGCGCGTGGCGTCGCGAAGCACGGCTCTCCTTTCAACCCCTGTGTTACGTAAGAGTGTGCCGCAAAATGAACCTACCATCGCCCTTTCCTCTAACCACGACATTATTTTCATTACCGGTTTAGACAACTGGCGATTAAATGCGCAGTCTCTTCCGCAGCAGAGGGAGGCATTGCTTTATTTCGCGGTACGGCAAAAATTTGTTTTTCTCCCTCTTACTACGTCACATGGGAGAATTGCACCACAAACTGCACTTCGCGGAGCCGCGTGCGTGACCAGACAAATTGAGCGAACAATTTTTACGCAAGTACTTTTGGTCTACATGGCGATTTCGAAAAGTAGAATGACGGAACTAGAACGCCATGACGATTCCCTTTAACTTTCTAATTTAAACATGAGCCGCAAAGTTTTTAACTAACAAGTGAAACAATGTAAAAACTTTATTAGTGAATGGATTGCGTTGGTTTCTCTTGAATTATGCCAACCTGAGTAAATAATTCATCTGCATGCAGTGACGTCAATCGAGGAATTATTTCGTTTTTTCTTTGGTGTTTGTGTTCGAAATAAAAAAAAACCGCATCAGGCGCATCTGAGCACGGCATTTCCACCCTGCAGCAAACAACTTTTGTTTAGAGGATAATAATACCGGAAGAAGACTCTATTTTCAGTGTGCACACCGTTCTCCCCTATATTAGGGCTCGTCTGTGATATATTTGGGAAGCACCTCGGTGCAGCTGCCGTACTTGGTGCTGCAAAGAGGTAACCTTGTTTCTACTGGATAAACAGGCTAGGCATGCATCGAGTGGCAGGTGCAAAATTCAGGGATTCAACGCAGCGCGGTTCAGAAGTATGGCGACCGCACGCTTTGCGAGTAGCTGCTGTCAGAGAGTGGGCACGATCAGTCACATTAAAACGCAGAGAACCGCATATGGTGAAGCCGTACTCGTACGCCTACGTTCACTATTTCAATTCAGTTGAAGGTGCTAAACCCGAATGTTTTTATTGTTTGCCATACGCGACTTCACTGCGATACAAAAACAATGGTAAGATGCCTCATTCACCGCTCGAAACAAGCATAGTATTGTCTGCACATTTATGAATCCAGTTTATTTATGTATTTATTTATTTATTTATTTGTTCCAATTCTTCTTCGCCTTTTTAAACAACTTTGCGTGGCTGTCTTGCTGCTATGTCAGTCGGTACCTCGGCGGTTTTAATTGTGGATATACATAAAATTATATTTACTATGAATTAATGTATCAGCCAACAGGATGATATAACGCTTGTATGCTAACCAAGTATGGGTAACCTCTGTTCAGCGTAAGAAAAAATAACTTCCTATAGAAACCCTGAACATAACATGCGGGCTCACATGGATCTCTAAAGCACACCGATATGTTAATGACAGAGTGAAATATATTTAACGGATTTTTTTATTATTTTCTTTGCTTTGACCTGGCCATTCGGCCATTCGGTATACACCACTGGGGGTGTGACAGTTGTGGGCCAATCTTCTAGAATGGGTATTAAAAAAATTCAGAGCCCTTTCACTACTGTGAAGATGGAAGCCAGAGAAGCTGTGACTATGGTGGGTCTGCTGTAGTGAATATTGCTATAGTGAATTTATTTATTATCATTATTGACTGTATTGAGAGTCTTCGGCATGTTCGTCAGAGAACAAGGACACCGGCGTCTTGTCTTCGCCTGGCGCGAATGCCAAGCAGTGTGATTGTTGCGCCAAGTCTGCCCGCGAAGCCGAAGAGATCTCTCCCACTCCGGCTCTCGGCGGCTCATACCCACATATCCAACGCGGGTATGAGCCACACATGATTTCTTTCTTACCTTCTTTCTTTCTTTCTATATTTCACTCTTTCTTTATTTCTTTCTTGTCCCTGGCTCATACCCGCATATACAATGCGGGTATGTGCCACACCTGATTTGATTATCGTTATTCATGACGTAACTCACGAGCATCTCATGTTATAATGTCATGACATATCCGTCCTGTTAGTCATACATTCGTACCCTTCCATGCCAATTTTGGTATAAACCAAGTGAACGAGACGCCACAAAGCAAGACATCACAACATCGTTGCCTATTCCGGTGTACACGGACGCGATCTCCTGGAACCTAGTCCTTAGCAACTTTGCTGTAATTATTAATTCTGGTGTTTTAAGTGCCAAATGTACGATATGATTATCAAGCACGCCATAGTGCAGTCTAGCGATTAATTTTTTCTACTTGGGGTTAATTCTTTAGTGTGCACCCAATACATGGGCACGCGCGTTTTTGCATTTTGCCCGTATAGAAAAACGTTTTTATTTTGCCATAGCTTGTGAGCAATGTAGTGCATAAACATAACAATTGCATGACAATAAGAACGTGTTCACGAGATTGAATCCCGGCCACGGTGGCCGCATTTCGATGGGGGCGAAGTGCAAAAATACCCCTATACTTAGATTTAGGTGCACGTTAAAGAACCCCAGGTGGTCCAAATTATTCCGGAGTCCCCTACTACTGCGTGCCTCATAATCATATAGTAGTTTTGGCACGTAAAACCCCATAATTTGTAATGACAATGAAGTTGTGAACTGTGTGCTGGATGAACATAAGCATTCCATGAAAATACACGCTGCATAGGAAGAAAGAACGCAATATTGGACGCAGCGCCATTACTTACAAAATATTTAAATAAGCGCTTCTCTAAAGCATTGTTTCACGCTGATTCCTATATGTGAGCTATCTGTGGTAGCCCTATAACGTAAAACTATTCGAGTATGTTTTTATCCCCATCTCCAGACGTCAAATTTACGTGACTACCGACGTAAGCATCGGGCGGTGGCCCGCAGCGTTGTTTGAACCGCTCAATCAAACGCTCTCCTCGTTATATTGGAGGTCACTTTTGTTTGCTTTAGCGCAGAGAGTTTCTTTAGGCTCAACCTAGCGCAGTGGAAGTAGATAACCGCATGAAGAGGGTGGTGCCTGCGGTAATGACACTGGGCGGCGTGCAACGGAAGGTTTAACAATTGCGGCAAAAACTCCACTGAAGATGTCTAAGTATGTGTAAGCATTGTGCCACTTGTTCATGTTCACGCAGCCCAGTGTCATTATCAATTTTATCAAACTTGATCCGACCAATATATATCCTTATTAACCGTTACCTGTCCTTATCAATCTTACCGGACATGATCCGACACTTATCCACCCTTATCGGTCGTTATCAACCGCATCAGACTCTGTCCAACCCTTCTCAACCCCTATCGGTCGTATCAACGTTATCGCAATCGATTAGATCTGTATCAACACTTATCTGACCTTATAAACTTATCGTACATGATCAAACCCTTATCAATTCTTATCTGTCCTTATCAACCTTACCGGACTTGATCCCACGCTTATCAACTCTTATCAGTCCTTATCAATCTTATCAGAATTGCTCCAACTTATAATGCCTTATCGCTCTTTAGCAACATATCCATGCGCGTGGAACCATTATCCACCGTGATGAGGGGCGATACCCCTCATCACTCCTTATCAAATAATTAACTGCTGATTTGTCTGTGTTGTGCGACGGGAAGCGCTTGAGCCCTAAGATATCGGTGGCATTTCGGTCGGTGAATAAAGACCCCAACTGAAGGCGCATCCCGCGACCGCCGAAACGCATAGATAATGAAGCCTGCTTGGCAATAAATTTTCGCCAAATCGGAATTTTCCTAATGTCTACAATGCTCCTAGTGGGCTCTACATGTAATCCTAGAGATGTTTTTTATTCCACCATCACCAAATCTTTCAAGAAACCCTCCATAGAAACTGTTCTCCTTTGACATTTATTTCGTACAGCCGGTACTACACGTTCATATGGTTGAAATACAGTCACCTTCTGCTAGCGCGGGTGTTTAGTCCAGTATTGCCATATTTAACAGAACATCAGCCAGCCGGTATAAGGCTAGTTCTATTTACTCATGAAAAGTGGGTAAGACACTCGGCTTCTGAGCGTGGGGTCGTAGGTTCAAACTCCCCACCGCGAACGTTTTCCTTCCGAATTTATTCTGTTTCTTTTTTATACTATAATTTCTTACGATTCATCTTGCGAGAGAGACCGACAGACGGCTTTCTTCGTTCAGTACGCACAGAAATTCCTATGCACTTAAAATACGACTAAAACGAACCTTCAGTGAAGAAGAGTTGGCGAAACAATGTCGTATACTTGTCGAAAGGCCTCGACAATGTACTACTGCCGCATAAAAGTTTTGCATAAACATAAATAAATTCATTCTGTCCTGCAGCTCAGACAGTGCCAGAGCGATCGGTGGGCAGACATCTGTTACGTTGGGAACGGGTTAGCCTTCGGCTATTGCGGAAGAAAAGTTCAGTTTTTTTTTTCAGCGTATGATCACATGTTTAATGTGTACAGATCAGTTGGATGTGGCGACTTATCGCGGATTTGTGACATAGCGTTACAGAAAGGCGGAGTGGGCGCACCCCGAAAGCTTTCGACAAATAGTGGTGGGCTGATGACTAAAAAGGTGTCGAATCGAAAATAAATATTTTTCTTTCGTTTGTTCTAATAATGCCTCATGAGCGGGTACACCTGATATCACACGGGGAGTATCCCCGGTTTTCTTGACGTCGCGTGGCGGATGGGCGAAGTGGGAATAGCCCGAAATATTTTTGACCAATCGTGGAGAGCTGATTGCAGAAATGAAATCGAAAGAGTTTGCCATAGCTTTACGCTATAGCACCCTGGATTTATTTATTTATTTATTTATTTATTTATGTGTTTATTTATTTATTTATGTATTTATTTATTTATTTATTTTACCCTCCACGCCCACGATGTTACGGAGGGCAGCGTGTTAGAAGAAACGTTATGTAGATGTCTCGCACTGTGGCAATCGACGTTATTGGAATATTTTTCTGGTAGCTGGCTATCCAGCATGTTTTAGGATTCTGTAAAACGTCACCAGATGGACCACCGTCTTTGTGTATTGAGAGCAATTGTCAGTGTGAAACGATGGTGTGTATGAGATGACAGCAGCAAAATGTGGGCTATGCGATGGCATGGCTAATGATTTACGTGTACTCTGGTGACGCAGGCGCAAGTGTTCTGTTAGAATCTGGGGTGATGCCGAAAGCGGTACAACATCGCACAAAGTCTGCGTCGGGCTAGCCGATGAGGAAACGACTGGGGAATGTGGGCCGATGCCGAAGGCGAGGGTGTAGTCTGACAGATGGTATCAAAGCGCCAGCTGCCACGAGGGAAGAATGGCAGGGACTTGCAAGCGGTCGCTCCCATAAGCAACATGTTTGTTACTATGTGCGACGTGAACTACGCGAAGGGCGGTTGGATGAGTGTGACCGAATGAAAACTGGTGCACGCGCACGGGCTCTCGTGCGCTTTTTTAGGGCCGAGCGACCTGACGAACGCGCCGATCGTCTCAAAGAACTATCATCATCATCATCATCATCATCATCATCAGCCTCTATTTTATATCCACTGCAGGACGAAGACCTCTCCCTGCGATCTCCAATTACCCCCGTGTTGCGCTAGCGTATTCCACGAACTATACTTCATTTCATATTTAACGTCAAACTCTATAGGCAAGCTACGCAAGAGTTCGGTAATCAAAATGTATCCTTCCTGCCGTTTCGTGATCCTTTTGTTTAGTCTTCGAGCTCGGTATGTGGCCGAAAAACGTCGGTATGTGGCCCAAAAACGACGCGGTCGCAGACTATGGCGGCAAGGCGTCCTTAAATATGCTTCCAAACACTGGACGCCCGAAAACGCTGCTTTCAGTGGGTAGCCGATGGCGTTGAAACCAATAACCACCGACTTCTTTTTTGAGGGAATAAGGACAAAGACTTGTTTGGGATGTTCGAGGTGGAATTGCTTTTGTTTGCATGCACTGATTTCTGTTATTATTCTTACAATTAACTCGGGGCCATTCAAGGTACACGTTCTAGTGAAAGGATGTGCAGTCTAAATTACGTAGTAGGGCCCTTATTAGACGTCACAGTGGCATCTTGTAAAACCACGCCAATGTCAAAAAACGCAACGTTAGATGCGCAAAATTAGTACACAACTCGTAAATACAACTATTTACAACAATACAACTGCACGGTTATGCAGAACTGTTCATTGTTAAATTGAATTCAAGGGAAAGTTCATTGCACCAGAATAATTAAAAATTGCAGTCGATATACTCAGCTTAAATAGTTAGAAAACACGCAATCAAACTTTCTGTAGAAAACTAGTGTAATCTATGAAGTTATGCGCAGGACTGAATGATGGTGTAAGTTTGGCACAGACAACGTCGAGAAAAAGCTAGAACGTGGCGCCACGCCGGACCAAAATAAGAAATAAATTAATGAAAACATCGCATAAATCATGCTGATGTTGTACACTGATGTTGTACACTGGATCCACATAAGATCCACTTAGTAGCTGGAACTTTTTTGCAAAAAAGTTCCAGCTATATATTTGGAACCACGTTCCACATACTTTAAAAAGTAGATGGAACAGTGCACCACTTATTTTTACTTATTAATTAGGTGGATCGTCGTTCCACATAAGAGTATATGGAACCCTGTTCCAAATAAAAGGGTTGTTGAGTTACTGGAACGTTGATCCACATAAAATAGCGATGGCTATATCCGGTGCGCCGTTCCAGGTACTTTCAGACCTGCTTTTTATATAAAACAATGTTCTAATAAGCAGTTAGGAAGCTGTCTATGGGTTCCCATTCTGCAATATTTTTGCTTTCCCCTGTCAGTACAAACTGAGGTCATATGCCAAGCTGGCTTGGCATGTGGCCTGCGGTGATACGAACAATTGGAAAGTAGAAATTTTGCAGCGGTGTGGTCCCCGGCAGTTCCCAACAGTTGCCTATTAGAGCACAGTTCTATATAAAAGTAGGTTTGAGGTACCTGGAATGGCACGGATAAAACCTTGGCTTCGCCTGCCGGATCCTGTTCTGGCCATTAGCTGCATGTAAAAGAAACAAGGTACCTAAATTAAAACACCTATGAAACAAATTATTACAATGCTTTTCAACATGAGCAAACTTTATTGAGTGACAGCATTGCATACACTGAAGACGTGTTCGTCTCAAATTTCATAGAAAATGACCAGGCAACAAGGAACAAATACCAAAAAGAAAAGAGACTCGCCATTAAATGGCATGCACGTGTATGCCCCTATATTGAAGAAGTAGGTAATAAAAATGGCCCGAGACATAAGCGCACCACATTCAAATAAACTTGCACATCGGCTACGAAAAAAATAAACATTAAAAAAGGCTATAAAATATGCTGGCTTATCATAGGAAATCAGGTAACTCAAACGCGCAAGTATCCATATGCCATTTACCAAGTTTACGCCCCCGCGTTCCAAAAGAATTCAGTACTCTAAGAATTATAAGAAAAAGGCATAAAACAATGGGCTTACAGACTTGAATTAAGACAAGACCAATGAAGAATGTAGCGGATAATTTATTGAAGGGAAAAGACAGTGCAAGCCAAAATAAACAATGAAAAATTTGCACATGAGAACTTGCCAGATGCAAGTGGCAATAATCGCAACAAAAACATGAACACAAGAAACAATACAGTTGGCAGATCACAGATGTACGTATAATACAAAGCTAATCGTGACCAAAACACTTGATAAGCCCCTGAAAAAGCCTCCCACTCCAGGCAGGTTACTTGCCCCAGCATTGTGTAGTTTGAGATAACTCATCCCAAACACTACCATGAAAGCTAGTGTAAATGTTTATAAAATTTTATGCCACCAAATATATCTAGAAGCATGTTGCACATTTTAAAAAGTCAACAAGGCAACAGCGAAAATATAAAGGAAAGAGACTCTGGAAAACAAGTGAGAAACCTTTAAACAACCAAACAGCTCAGCCTTGAAAAATACAAGTCAGATACCTTAAAGAAAAAAAAAAACAAGCCAGCCTTGAAACCTACAGCCAGCGCATTGCCTTGGTGATAAAAAAATCGGAAACGAAGGCACAACTTCACAATGTTGCAGCTGACATGCTGCTGTACAAGTCCCAAAAACTGTCCAAAAGCGTACGGGTTTGATAGGTTTAAAATAAAATATAGAGTCAACAGGAGGATGACCGCCTTCTCAGGTGATGATGCAGGTGGTAACGCCACAATGTTTTCCTTGCAGGCAATTTTGAAGTTGCCATTCTCTTTCAAATGCACGGGCCTGGTGGAGACCTGTTGCCAAGTTCTTGTGTCTTTAAACAAAAGAGAAGCAGCAAATTTTAACTACACAATGGCTTTAAATTGTGGTGTTCATGATGATACCCTTTTTATAAATGTAATAATTTATTTCACTATGATTTCTTGCTTTTCTTCCTTTGAAACCTGCAAAAGGTGTCAGTGTGCACAAATATTTTATGAGCATGCCGCATCAACGATTGCTTAGTTTGAATGGAATCGCTGCTTTATTTCTGGAAAAATTATTACGCTTTTCTGGTTGAATGACCTGAACATCAATCGGCTTTTCCAGCCTTGACGGATTGTTAGTTACCAACCAAACAATATACTAATCTTTGCGCACTTCATACTTCATGCACTTTGCGACTGCAAATAAATGCCCTCTTTACTCCATTATTTGCTTTCCAGTACTGTTATGATGCTTAACATAACTTACAGGTAAAACATGATTTAAAAAGTCTGATTTGAAATGCACCTTTCCATACTTTTTAGGTATTTTGTGTACGAAACTACAGCCCTGAATCTTTTTTAATTAGTCCCTTTACATTCAAGAGATCATAAAGTGCCGTCTTAGCATAGTAAAAACTGCAGCATCAGCCTCCTTGGGTCGAACAAATTCTTCAAGTCCCATGAGATTTCCCCGGTCCAAAATCTCTTGCATTTTGCTTAGCTTGGCCTCCACAGCCTCCACTGTGTCTCTAAACATTATTTCTGCTTCAAAGGCAAGCTGAAAGAATTGCACATTGACTGACACTTTGGGGCCCACTGAAAAAAAACAGGCCCTAGGATAGCTCAAATACTTTAATTCTGCTGAACGATACGATGAGAGAAAATATCACCTTCACACAACTACCCAAGCAGCGGTGTTGATTCTATATTCATCTTGACTTAGATGAGATCTTTGAACATTCATTGTTATAGCAATGCTTTTCACCAGTGCTAAAGATTATAAACTGGGAGCCAGTCTGTGTAAATGATCACTCACTTTTTATCATTTATCAAATGCTACAGACAGAGCACAGCTGACTAAACAAATCACAGCTTACAAAATAACACTCTTAACCTTACAGAGCAGACCCACACGATTTGAAAAACATGATTGATCTTACCACGTCAGAATTTAAAATGTATGACGGCAAATCATCTGGTGCATTGAACATGCGGGCCTCTGCAGTTGTGGCCAAAAGCATTTTTCATTCGCCCAAGGTCCATGCAAAAGGGATCTGTGACCATGTCTTCAATTGCCTAGGCAAAAATGCAAAGCAGATAAATAAAGAACTGTACACATAAGCAAAGCATACATTATAAAATAAGCTTTGTTTTTGTGCTTCTGACAAACCACACATAGTAACATCCATGAAAAAACGCCTGCGGTTAACACCTAAAATGGCTAAATGCATTCCACCTGATCGCAGAAAATGTATGCACATAAATGAAAATTGATAGCATAGTTGAAGAGATGGCAAGCAGCTCATCAACAAAATAAATACAAAATCTTCCTGTCTGGAAGCTGGAGCCTAAGGAAATAATGCCGGGGCAAAACACAGGAATTAACGGCAGTGAGCCAATAAAGCATTTTCATTCGAGAATCTCAAATTGTTTTACGAAAGTGCAGCTTCCAAATTGAGTAGCAGCACAGGCATTCCTTACATTCCTTATCTGCCGCAGTTGCGGTCAATAGGCATAAATGCTTGGACTGACAGCCAGCACAACCCTCAATACCTGTTAACATCTAGTAGTTGCACAAGATATCGCACTTTGCCTGCCGAAAAATGGTTTACCAATGCAAGATGTAGCAAGTGGTTGCTTATAAGCGTATTATCGTACGTTGGAACTTTCACCATAGTGGTAACTAACATGTGTCAGGCAATGTTTGAACAAGGCCTTTGAAAAACGAAATTCTCACCTTCAGTTCAAGTAGTGCGTCAGGACAAGGGATTGGGTTGCTGCAAGCGTGGTCACTTTCTGCAGGCTTCTCAGATACTTTTTCATCCGAAGCAGCCGCGCTTTCTTCGTTGCACTCACTGATCGCATGAATGCTTTCTGAAATAGCATGAGTCAACATTGAAATAAATGGCTATATACACCTCACATCGTAGTGGCCTCTCCAGATTATGCGGGAATCGAGTGCTCAATATGGAATGGTTATAAATATGCTTTTATACATCTAATATAACAAAAGACATAACGAATGTAGTCAGAATGAGTTTTTGTAATGCTGCTACCACGTATAAACATTACTGGTCAAGTCAAAGGATGTGATAAATTTTGTGTTGTGGAGCAAAATTTATGTTACAAAGGTGTGTCCAAATCTTATCCTCTAGGTATATACCCTGCGTGGTGGCATGAGCCAAACTAGAACTGCTGATGGGTTGGGCTGCTGCATAAGGTTCTCATAAATCATAACTACATGCCTATTACATGCGTCCACAGTGCATACCACAGCCATGACGCAAAGGGTTCGCGTAGAGATTGGAAATAATGTTTTCATTTTTACTTTTCATACAAAGCAGGAGTATTGGTCACAAACTATCCAAGTGGACACAGCGATATTCAGTTTCTGCACAGGTTATTGCGAACAGAGAACGTAGCTTTGTTTGCAGATTATCAAGTTTGAGGAGGCGCAGAAATGGCATAATTTTTGTGGGCACATCATGATGTAAGAACTTATTCAGCACGCACGCGTTGTAGGCAATTATTCTGTCGTGCTACCAGAACTGACGTCCACAGCATAGAATTGGCGGCACAATTTCTGAATACCAGGCCCAGGCATGCGTTCCTCACTTTCTTCCATCCACCAATGGAATGTATTCGTTAAGTAATATAGGCTGCCCCAAATGATTTATATTATGAAGCGACAGCAGCGTGAACTCACGCTACTGCTAAGACAACCACTGTCCCTTCCATTTTTCTACGTCAGGGAGCAAGCTAAAGGTGGCGTGAACATAAGATCTGAAAAGGCCAACGACATTAGAAGACACAAGAAACTACCTAACGTACACAGCCAATTCTAGGCAGTGCGGCCTCCAACGCATTGAACCATCATTAACAGTTATGTAGAATGGCATCTTACTCGCGCGCTCTCCTTAGTGCATTACGTGCGCGCAAGCGGCAAGGACAAAGGTTCCCGGGACGAAGATCCCGGTTTCGCAAGCACTGTAGATCCATGCTACCTAGCAGAATAAAACAACAGCGGGAATAACCCACAAGTTTAAAAAAAAGTACCGATACGTCCAAGGACACAAGCTCTGACAAATTTGCTTGGAAGTTGCGAAGTGTGTGAGCGCGAGGAGATCGCGAGCGGCAAACACGCGGTCGCACGGTGCGAAGATCCACACCCGCCGTCAGCCAAAGCGACCGTCAATATCTTACTAAGCAACATACTGTATGGGGGCATACAGACTACTGGGAAACTAACACGCGAACCAGCAACGTGGTCGGAGTCATAAATGTCGAGCGGATTCCGTCCCACGAGCACGGAAATGGACGCGTATTACCGTTTACCGATTACGTTTCGCCAAAACAAAGTGAAGTTTCACGCGCCAAGACAAAGTGAAGTTGCACGCTACGAAAAAAATTTTCGCGCAGAACTTAAGACAGCGTAAATGACGAAGTAAGCATATTAATTCGATTTGCCTTTTCGCCCTTTGTCTCATAATCCGCAATTTGGCGAAAAAACTACCATCATTCCATCATTTAGATTGCTCTATTACGCGCGCGGGAAACAAATCCGCCGGGATTGTACTGAAATTAAGCTATCGGACTATATAAGCAGTAATTGTCTTCGTGGAGCGAGTTTGGCAGGCGTGCCTTAATTCAGCTAAATACAAGGGGAAGCGTAGCGGTATCCTACCCGACACAATGATATTTTTATTTTCACTGAACAACAACCGTAACGAGCACATAAACATGCAGCACTGACCTTTGTTTGCGCCTCCTGGCAACACCACTACTCCGCTTCGTCGTAACGGTTCCCGCCAAACTGGCCGACAGCAAACCACCGTCATTTCTAGCAATTCGCATCAGGCGCGGCAAGCGCCACTGCACTGTGTCTGCCACAGTGGCCCGTGGCATGTGGCCCGGGGCCAGCCCGCGGAACAGCTCGTGCGGCCGTCGCCGGTCTTTTTTTTTTTTGTCCGGAAATGACAACGCGCCGCGCGTCCTGAGGGCCAAGTGTGTAGAAATTAACACGTTATTAAATATATATATATATATATATATATATATATATATATATATTGTACTTAATACATACCATATACGTAATACAGGTGTTAATGCATATTATAAAGATATTGACAGGCCGCTTAGCACGTTAATTTTTACTAAAGTTGCTTCGCGCTGCTGGCCGTGAGCGCGCGCAATAACCGTACATAATTTCCGAGGAAAGCTTTTCAGCGTTGCTGTTTACAATAAGCGCAAAATGTACGCTGCTTCATTTGCTGCGTTTCCTTGACCACAGCAAGCATGGTTATTAACCAAAAAATATATAATGCGACGCTCTTTGATATACAAATCACAAATTACTCGCGTAAAGCCAAGGGACGGTGTGACACAGTTTATTAGAAAGTAATGCACCGGCCCGTTTCAAAACAGTCTTTTTCCTCCTAAAGCCAGCACTGCAGGAAAACAATAAACAAGGGAGCAGCAGGAGACGTAAGGGTCATTCGGTGCGCTACAGTTACCATGAAGAAATAGATGTTTACACTGCGAATTTTTCTTTTATTGAAGCGCATAATTTAGAAAAATATTAGGATATCAGTATTAATAGACCGAGTTTACTGCAGATACTGCGAAGTATTTTAAGTTCTCTAAGTTTAATTTCCTTCCCCACTTCTGAATCATATAGAGTCGACCGTTCCCTGCAAACTGATATTTTTGTTTGCTTGTGGAAATCAAAGAGCCACCACGAGCAGTAAAATTCAACCACACTTGCGTGCGTATAAACATGCGCAATATGCAGCAACGTGACCCAAGGGAGCATTATAACTGAAGGCTGTAGTCATTGCTTAAGCGTTGAAAACTGTGTACGTACTAGACCACAGCATGCAAATGGCTGAAAGTTGAACCAAAGCCCTTGTTTCTATGGTGCTACTTGTTAGTCAAACGGACAACACGTGTTAGCCTGAACAATTAATTCGTAACCGAGGTGTCCAGAAAAACGCGATGTCCACCAGAAATTCTTGAGCCCAGGCAATTATGGGCTTCGTCCAAACAGCAGAGTGGACACCGAAAGACGCCAGACCTTCTAGAATCCAAGTTATTGATTATTTTAGACGCAGTGAAGTAAAACGGAGAGACGAGCTAGCTGGTGAACATTCGTCATTGAAACGTAAGCGCAAACTGAGACAAGCACAAGAGCGGGCAACCACACCAACGCTTTGGTGTACTGCACGTCTAAAATTACTGGCAGCAAGACCAGGTTCGCAAATGCCGTTTGAGCGCCGCAGACAACCTGACAAGACGTTCCTGCAAGTTCTGATTTTCGCTATAAGATGTATCCTTTGCTTGCATCGTTTAATCTTTCCCCGGCATTATTGAACAGGGAGTTTCTAATGTAAAATAACATCGTTAAAAATCCTCCTTAGCAGTTTATAAATGTCAACTGCTGTAAGATAGTTTCACAGATGCAGCGTAAGTTTCTGTAATTTTATATGCCATGTGTGTATGGGCCAAGGGCATCTCCACACAAAGAGCGCCAAATTTATATGTGGTTCAATGCACACTTCACTGCAGCGCCGCAGTTATGTAGAACAAGACACAAGCAAAAAATATACAACCGCACTATCTAGAAATTTTACTGGAACCTAAGTGGTGAAACGATAACTGCATCACACAACACCACCTCCCCCCGTTTACTGAGTTCCAGATAAGAACGATAAACATAAAGAAAACAGAACGAACGTTCCACATAAGATCCACTTGTATGTCTCGTTCCACTTATTAACAGTTCGGACCCAGATAAAAATATGTGGATCACCTTTTTAACTGGAACTTATATGGAACCAGATTAAGAGTGTAGTTTCGGTTCCACAAGAGGCAGTACAGCTGTGTTTTTATAACATTCATTTGCTTCAGGTTTATTCAAGCAATATAAATATTATATGAGCCCTATGCACGAACCTAATTGGCTGCTTATCACGGGGAGGAAACAGCGTGAGGACGAGATAACAGGTTAGGGATACAGAGCACAGGTCTCTAAGTTGGCTATTGGCGCTCATGAATAATGTCACCGTTATGCAATCAAACAGTTAATTCCCCCTACACTTTCCGTGACATCAGAGTTTTATTTATTATATTTATTTATTTATTTATTTGCCTGTGTTTCAGCTGTAAGAATCCTGCTGCTTACGTGTGTCAAGCCGGTTAATTTATTTATTTTTTTGTAAATAGCGCGACCCACTTCTATTTTTGTTTTCTGTTCCCGCCGGCGCACTCTATTTTGGGGCGCAGTTTTCATTTAGTCTTTATGGCATGTCATTTTGCTACTTCTTTCCTCTTTAGTTGCCTTCTTCCTACCTTCAATTTATTTTGCTATTCTATTCTTCCTAAACAGAACGCAGGCGTTGTGCCCCTCGCGGTCGCAGTTGCTAGCCTGCTCCCTCCCTATTTCCCTCACTGTCCATAGTATAATGTATGTTTTCATATCAAATTATATTAAAAAAGCATGGCGCGTATCCGCAATGACCACTCACGCTACAGAATTGTTCATAAGGGAAAACTGGAGCCAATCTTTATGTTGGACCTTTTTATTAGTAGGGTGCCGCCCAACTCGTTGGTGTGCATACCGAGCAATCTTGCGCCTTGAAGAATCGTTAGTCTGGGTGGAAAAGCACGTTTTATTTAACGACAGACCGTCAATTTTTGTCTCTAACCCGTGAATGGTCTGGGGTATCGTTAATCCTACCAAAAAAATGCCACGGTGAGATTGACAGTTCCCAGTGGTGATATTATGCATAGGGAAGATTGCTGCTCGATTTCAAACGATGTCTTCGCGAAGTCATTTACTTCCGACACTCGTATTGCTGTTCCGTACTTGAAGAAGCGCAATTGCTTCCCTATGTACCCTGTTGTAGTCAATTTAGAAGGTATTGTTAAACAAATCGATCGTTTAAAGTTGTATTCAACTTTCGGTCCTGATGAAATTCCCATGTATTTTTCCGTTCTTACAATATGTACCTCTTCCCTAAGTCATTAGAATGCTCTGAACTTCCACGTTACTGAAATGTTGGAAAGATTTTTCCAATATTCAAATCAGGTAATCCTCAATCTCCCCTAAATCAGGTGAATATCGCTAACCAGGGTACCATGCACGCTTCCAGGGCACACCTTTTACACAAGCCTCGTTGCGTTCCTAGAACCTAACTCTCTTTTTTTCACAGCACTAAACATGGTTTTCGAAAGCCTTACTCCTGCGATACACCGCTCATTGCCTTCACTAATAGCCTACTTTCAACTCTCGACAGCGGCTTAATTATCAATTGCATTTTTCTTGATTTCTCCAAAGCCTTTGATAAAGTGCCACGTCATTGACTATTTTCTCAAATAACCAAAGTAAATGTTGATCTTTGTATTATAAAATAGATCGATTGTTTGCTTGACAGCCGTACGCAACATGTCACTACCAACGACTGTTTTTCAGACTCCTGCGATGTAATATCTGGTGTTCCTCCGGGCAGCGTGATCGGGCCTTTATTACTTCTCATTTACAATACCGACCTTCCTGACAGAATAACATCACCCATAAAACTGCTTGCTGGCGATTGTGTTAATTATAAAGGGAAGCGTAATAATTCACTCTGCTTACACCTTTGGTCTGACCTCGACAATGTTTCCAACTAATGCATGAAACAGCAAATGTGCCTCAATAGTAACAAATGTAGAAATTGGCTAGTTTCTCGTCGATCTGATCCAGTGGCAGCATACTGCATGATTCCTGGCACTACTCTAAAAAGTGTCTTGTTACAAATATTTTAGGTACACATAACAAATGACTTATCTTGCAACACACACGATAATTACATCCTTGACAACGCTAATCACACTCTCGGCTACTTACGGCAAAACTTCTCCCAAGCTCCTTCGAGCCAAAACTGACACTGTACCGGACACTTTACTGGTATTACCATAGCTAGAATATGCCTCGTCAGTGTGGGAACCTCTTCATCGTAACATAATTGACCACATTGAATCCGCCCAAACTGAGCAGTGCGTTTTTTTTTTGTAAGATCACGCCCGTGCCGCTAGCGTTACATTTATGAAACCTACCCTCGACCCAACAGACTTACGACTACGCAAAAAAAAAGAAAATAGCTGTGATTTGTGTTTTCCACAATATTTCCTTCTAAAACTCAATCCTCAGGCAATAATTATTCTTGCGGTCCTTGTACTTGTCCCTGCGCACAGATCGTGTGCACAAGGTTGGCGTTCTTCAATGCCGTACAAGTTTGTTTTTCCATTCCTTTCTGTCTAAAACCAGCTGTGACTGAAACAGCCTGCCTTCAACTTTGGCCAGTATTGTAGATAAGTCATCATTTAGAGAATCTCGTAATTATTACTTGTTTTCATATTATATGTGACCCGTGAACATTTAGGATGCACTATTGTAAACCCGCATGATGCATACATATGTCTTGCTTGTTTGAACAGGAACTGTTTCCCCTCTTTCCAACCCTTCTTTCCCCCACTCCAGTGCAAGGTATCAAACTGGAAACTCGCATTTGGTTAACCTCCCTGCATTTCCTCTCTTTCTCTCTCTTGCTTGTTTGAATTTTATCATTTTTGTACGTGTTTGTCTTAATTAATGTCTAGTTGATATAAACCCACCCCCTCTCTAACGCCCTTCCGGGCCCTGAGGGTCTTGTAATAAATAAATAAATAAATAAATAAATAAATAAATAAATAAATAAATAAATAAATAAATAAATAAATAAATAGCCCTTATGAACGAAATGCTTTGTGAATTCGGCCTCAGATGCGCGGTACGTGGATGCTATCGTCTATGTATTGTCAGTGCTATCTTGGGGAAAGTTACAGTTTTTATACAACTAGACTAATTTATCTTTGAACAACGATTAATAGAAAGCTCTTAAGGTCTCCATTTAAGTGCAAAATCTTGAGTAGTCTATTGAAAAATATCCAATCAGCTTGTTTCCAGGAAGAAATAGGGGTCGCAGTTGTGGGTTTAATTTTTCGGCGTTCCAAATGAGCGCCATGCCTGAAAAAACGTACCGCTTGACCAGGCACTTGGACGCAGCGATGCTAAAGCCCTCTAGCAAGTTTCGAATGAATAATTTGGGTTGCACGCCGAACTTGACTAACAAATAAGCTGCAAGCCGAGACGCTCACTCCTGTGTGACGGCTACGGTCATTGCCTCGGGAGCACCACCATCTACAACCCCCTCTCTCTCGACGCCATCTTCCAATTTCGAAAACATTTCCAGGATCACAACTTACCTTGACCACTTCATCGCGAAATCAATTGGTCGAATCACAGCAGCAGGAAAGTTCTCTTCAATCCATCACCATTCCGTACGGCCTATTTGTATGTCAGAAATAATTCGTATTATAGCCTGCACCTACAACACACCACCACCACATGCATGAGGGCAGTAACGTGTGCGCGCACTATTACATTGTCATGTGGTACTATATCAAGTGTCGCGTGCTTTTCTGCAAGAACTAAATTAGCAACCGTTGTCTTTGCACAAACAGATCAAACGTGTCCTTCTAGGTTGACTCTACAACTTTTCCATTTCAGGTTCTTCCTAAAATGTCACCTTTAGGAATTAGATAATTATTTGAGAAGAATAATTTTAATGGAATTCGGGGGTTTTACGTGCCAAAACCACAATTTGATCATGAGGTACTCCGCAGTGGGAGCCTCCTGAATTATTTCGACCAGCAGGGGATCTTTGACGTGCCCACAATGCACGGGACACAGGCATTCCTGCACTTCGCCCCCCATCGATATGCAGCCACGGCAGCCGCCATTTGATACCGCGACCTCCTGCTCAGCAGCGCAATATCATAAGCACTAAGCAATCGTGGCGGGTTTGCTAAGAATATTCTGAGTTGCTCAAGAGGACAGCGAAAAGGACAGCGTCGGTCTGGTCCGCTTAGGCTGCAACTAATTTTTCTTTATTCTTTGCATAATTTCCCAGAAACACCTGGTATACAATACGATATCGTTTTTTATTGCCAAACAGCGCAAGAAACGATAGAGAGAGAGAGATCAACTTCACTTTACTCATGGCTCTTCGTCCTAGCCATAGTCGCTGGTAACACGTCACGTGGTCCATTGGTGTTTGGCAAATCAGCATAACTCAGCATAAGTGCGAATAGAAGTCGGCGAGTGGGATGGAGAAAAAACCACCTTTAACCCGCCAAACAGCCTCTATGAATTCAAGGTCATGTCATTCGGTCCTTGCTCGGCTATCGGAACTTTCTAGCGAGTAATGGACATGGTGTTGGCTGGCTTGAAGTGGCACACCGGTTTAGTTTACGTTCATAACGTCGTCGTCTTTGCCTCAAACTTCTACGATCACGTTAAGTGCCTCATGACAGTACTAGAGGTCATCAAGTCATTTGGGCTCACCCTAAAGCCTGGAAAAGGCCGCTTCGCTTGCGAAGAACGTCTGTGCCGGGGCCACGTCATGAGCCAATCAAGTGTTCTCCCTCATCCGCAGAATACAGCTGACATTGCGAACTTTCCGCAGAGCATCGGGAAGGCGGCAGTGCGCAGGTATCTTGATCTGTGTGCCTACTATAGGCGCTTTTTTTAAGAACTTCTCTTGCATCGTCGCGTCTGTGACTCTTCTCACAAAATTAAACGTCGAACTTAGGTGATAAACACAAGTCGAGGCATTTGATGAATTAAAACGACGCCTGCAGTCACCAGCAATACTGGCCCACTTCGACGAAGACGCCGATACCGAAATCCACAGTGACGCAAGCAGCGTTGGCCTAGACGCTGTCCTAGTCCAGAGGAAACACACACTTGAAAGGGTCATACCTTACGCTAGCTGGCCACTCTCAAAGGTGAAGCAGCGAAAGCTTCTGGGAATACTTTTTAGTGAAGAATTATCGTGGAGTACACACGTAAATTTATTTTGCTGTGAATTACCTAGAAGCGTCAGAGTAATCTATAGAAGTGCGCACCTGATCCGGCTGTGGCTGAAACGACAACTGCATAATGCACGTATTTATTCAAAAGATTCCTACGGAATATTGGTTTGGGGTACAGCCATAACAAGTTACATGACATTGATTGCCATGAAAAAAAGAATTATTCATTTATATGGAAATTACTATAGCTCTTTTTTCACATCTACGAAGATTGCAACTATTGTAAAAATAGAACATGCTGCATGCAGTTACGATGCACTATATGAAAATGCTTCCAGAAATATGTAAAAGCAATCCAGATACAAAGTAATAAACGTAATAAGCGACAAAGCACACAACAAAAATAAGATACAATTACGGAAAGCATACATTTGGATATCACTCCTCCAAATAATGAACAGATGCAGTGAATCTGTATACTTAGATACTTCTTTATTACATTTAAAAAAGAAATAATTGGTAATAAAATATATATACTCTAAAATTGAATAAATCGGCATATAAAATGAAAAATGCTATTTCTACGACAACTTACATATTTTTTTTCAGGATCCACATGATATAATTTTTTTTTGTGTTAGGAAGAAGCTTTAGCTCAAGCCCAACTTCGATGCTGCCTATTAAAATACATGTAAAATGCAAAAACGCTTTTCTGAGATAACGTTTTGGCCAATTTAATGAAATCTGTTGAATTTGAGAGAGAAAATTAAATTCTAGTGACTGTTGAAGCGAAATTTTGAATTAGGCCTGCATGTTTTTACAAAAGCTAATTCCGCGAAATTGTAAGCTTGAAAAAAAATGTAGCATGGAGATTACAAATCCGTAGCTGTGAACCAAGAAAAGATATTACAGTTCTGTAAACTACATCCGTCAGAACATCTAAAGCGAACAAATTTGGGGCATTAAGTTATATGATACGCATTAGTCCTACTACCATTTTAGTAGTATATTTAGGAGTCATGCTTAATACAGCAACTTTGTCCCCTTTAGATGTACTATTAAAGGCTGTTAGATATAATTAGATTGGTCACAGAATTGTTATATTGTTTTTTCATTCTTTATTTGCAGATTGGGAATTTGATAATTTTGTTTTCAAAACGTTTACTATATTCAACAGTTTTGATTAAAATAACGATGGCCTAAATAAAAAATCAGCTTCCAACAGTCACTAGATCCCAACTTTCTCTTTTACATGCAGGAAGCCTCAAGACATTTATCCTTCCCATGTATTTATATAGGAGCCACAGATCTAAAGCTTACTCTTAAGACAAATATACCTAACTGCGTTCATATTCTGGTTCCAGTTCTTATTTTCATTTTATTTTGTATAATTTTAGCACACAGTTAGGCTGTGACAATTTTTTTTGCAATGCATGTTGTTTTACATTTCTGTATAAGTTTGCTGACCTTTCTTATTTTGTTTTGTATAATTTTAGCGCACATAGATGATGCGACAATTTTTGTTGTACGTATGCTGTTGCATTATAGTGCGCTATGAATTTGACTCTAATGATAATAAATATAGTTAAAATGATTTTTCACAGCAATCAACGCTGTTATATTTTGCAAAATTGTGCATATGTACGAAATCTGCTGTTAAATTTGTCGTTCAAGGGAGCTGGGACCTCTGTCAGGCTGGAAGCCTTTAATGTCAGCCTACCCTCGTTTGAATGAACTAGAAATAAATCCAAATTCAAATAAACTATCTTTCCCAGTGTGCTGCCCATTCGAGAAACTCCTGGCAACGATAGATTTGACAAAACTTGACTGGCCGCTTCATGTCAGCTCATGCCAAAAGTAAAAAAAAACATCGGTTTAAGCTATTTCAAAGGTCTGTGCTGATGTTATTATGGAGTAAACATAGATTGACATAATACGATTAGGTTTGTGGGGAATTCGCCGCTCTGCAATGCACGTCACAGTTACCGGCGATTACAATGTCTGAAAATTACATTACGCCGGCGTCACAGGATATATTTTCAATCGCGATTGAGCCCGATCGGCATCAAATTTGTTCACACCTATTGGTTCTCGATCTTTCTTAAAGCAGCCAATCGCGATCGAGAAACTTGATCCTGATCGGGCTTGAGCGCGATTGAAAATGCACCCTTTGACACCCGCATTAATCAAGACCTCGTAGAGTTTCAGCGACCCTGTCGTCTAAGCAGAGATAACTGCGTTTATTTTAGCGGGGACGCCTGCTATACTAATGCCAGCAAAAAGGCACCCGGTTAATGAGTTCATTTCGGTGATCAAAAATATGTACATGTCTAGAGTGTAACTTTATTAAAATGAAACTGATTACGTTGAGTCTTAATTTAGGTCGTGTAACTTTTAGAACCCAGCTATAACACGCGATTATTCAATCGTGCATGATATATTGATTGCTAGTAGTATCAATTATGTGAGAAAACAGGAATACATGACTGAATCGAAACAAAAAAAATATACGGTATGAGAAACAGAGGCGACACTTTACTTTCTTGTTCCGCGCCCTTACTTAAACTTGTATGCTCGCGGAGGTTACTGTTTCTATTTATTGACGCATTCATAAGGTATGTCGGCAAACTCGCTCAGACATCGACTCATAGACTCATTAACGCACAGCAACTTGACCATGAGGTTGCCCAAATGTGTCGGAGGAAATATCTCTGTCTGAGTGAGTCGTGGCTAGACCGAGTGAATGTGAACCAATGTGTTGTGTGGGCCGACAAAGTGTACTACAAGAGGGACAAAAGCCTGCAAATGGCTGATAGACGATGCTTACTTAGGACGAATCCTGTATTGTGATAATATGGAAGGGCGAAGACGTAATCTTTCACCATTAATCCGAGAAGGAGATACCAGGAAACGAATCAATGTAACGAAGCAAAGCTCCCACTGCTTATGCGACATGAACCTCAGTCCTCCGCAAACGCATTCACACACGCCTACAGAAAGATGAACGCACTCACACAGTCCCGAATCACCAAGCAGAATGTACAGCCATAGCCTCCTATGGTCAGTTTGGCGGTCATATGGCAGAGCGGCTCTTCCTGAATAAATAGTTCCGCTAGAGAAGTAAAAGCGATGCCTTGTTTTCTGTGAATCCCCACTCCCGTCAAGCTGACCTATCAGCGACGATCATTTCATAACCAATGCCAACGCTTCTTTCTATCATCCACGCTACTGCTCTATCTGCTGTCTGGGCTACGGCTGACAGAAAACAAAAGAAGGCAATAATGTCACTTCTTTACAAGGCCACAACAGCGTCGAAATAAGCTGTAGTTAACCTTTTCATTTACCTACTTGACTGAGCAACCAAGGTAAATATACCTGGTAGCGAAGCTTCCATAGAAGCCAATACGTTCAAAACATGGCGGTTCATCTGCGGTTCATGGGGCTTAGCGCCATCTGTGTGAGGCGGGAACACTTCCGGCGGAAGAAAAAATAATTTGACATCACATCCGTTAAAACAGAAGTGACGTCATTTTCCTCGCAAAGGCGCGAAATTTGTTTTCGAAGGTCTGCCATTAGAGCTGTATATCGTATTCAAATGCCCCGCAATTCGACTTGATGGGCGTTTCGAGCTTTCAGCGCGGAAAGCGATGCAGGACAAAGTTTTGCCGTACGGGTGTCGAAATCGCATCGCTGCACGGAACATACTTTCTTTGAAGGCCGACGAACACTTTGGGCGTAGAGTGCTCGTCCTTTCGTCGGACGCCAAGCCCGTCGGCCAGCGCTGTCTCACGAAAACAACTAAAGTAAACAACTATCTGGAGGTCGCAACTCACTACTTTTGACTGAACAGGTTAAGAAACAATGGAACTACCCGCGTCACCAAATTCAGACAAACGTCGACAAGCAAAGCAACACAACATGCGAGGGGGGCGTGAACTTTACGCACGCGCCTTTCTGTTCACTTTCTGCATTGCAAGTGATAGCGGCGTCAACGACCGCCGCTTTCTGTTGGCGCTGTTACGTAGGGCGCTGAAAAAAGGTATTTATTGATAATGATCAAGTAAAATAGAGTTGTTGTTCTTTAGTCATGCGTATGTAAAACTTATTAGGAATTTTATTTTCGTTGAATGAATCAAACTGTGCCTGGCTTTAATTATAAAACGCTTTTTTCTTTTCCAATGTTTGTTCCCTCCAAACATAGTCGCGCTGTAATCGCTGCTCCCATAACCAGCCTTGCTGATGTCGGTGACAATTCGTTCTGAACCGCTTTTTGCCCGAAGCTTCGCGACCATTTGGATCGACCTTGGAGCAACAATGAAGACGACGCTCACTGCCTGCCAAGGCTAAGGATGGCTGCCCGCCAGCTTCTTGGCTAAGGGGGGTATTGGGTATGCGCCATGATATAGGAAGCAAGCAAGGCTGCCATAAATAGAAAAACGGCTAACAGGTTAGGCAAGGTTTTGGCTCCCAAGATCTCAAAAAGTATTGCAAGTAAAATCTTAGGCCATTGGCTGCGTGTTAGATTGCCTGCTACGGCGCACGTATTCGAACATGGGCGGCAGGCAAATACATTGGCGCATACTAATAAATTCCTGGTGGTCAAAATTATTACAAACCCTTCAATAGGGCATGTCTCATAGCTCCAATACAGTTTCCACTCAACTTCACAATATAAATATGCGTCCTAAAGTTTGTTGCTGAGAACTTAACCAATTTAATTTGTTTCATTAGGGAATGGATTGCTTTGATTTTTCTTGCAAATGATGTCCGTCTTTGCATATGGGTAATGACGTAATTCGACTAAATTTTGTTGGTGCTTTAAGAAGCGTTCGAAGTAAAAACATAACAATTAAACATTACTATCGACTCCTCGTTCTCAAAATTTTCCCGTAAACGTTCTGTCGTAAAGAGTTACACGCCATCAGTTACGTAACTTAGAAGCTTGCGGAACATAACTGACTTTTTATTATGCTCTTCATAGATTACTCAAAGGTATTTCATTTTGTAGAGATACCAGCAGTCATGGAGTCACTGCATAGTCAAGAAGTAAAGAAAGCATATGCGGATGTCTTAGGACATATCTACACAGATACCAGTCTTCAAAAGAATAAATACGCATTAAGAAAGACGTCAGGCAAGGCGACACAATTTCTCTAATGTTATTCACTGAACGCTTGCAAGAAGTAATCAAGATGCTAGATTGGAAAGACTATAGTGTCAGGATCAATGCAGGACATCTCAGTGACCTCCGGTGTACAAAAGACGTCTTGTTCAACAGTGCAGGAGAGAAATTGCAAGAAATGGTTGAGACCTAATTTGTAGTCTAGTTAAAAGGAGTACTGACACAAAAATTTGAAGTCGAGATAACTTGTGAGATCAATTTATAGGTGGACACACACACACATCGTCTACAAAATATTATCGGCGAATATAGCTTAGAACCTATTTAAAATCAATTTTAAAGTACGTGCGCGCAGCCAACTGCCAAGCACAGCACCTCGCGACATTGACATCGAGCAAGGATTGTAAACAACCGAGCTACGTCACGAGTTCGCGCTGCCGTTGGAGCGGGGCCGGCGAGCAAATTTCTCGCCGCTCCGATGGTACCGGTGCTTTTTGTTTCTCCCTTGTCGAGACGCTGACTTCTTTCGCCGCAGACGGCAGCACAAAAATAGGCTCAATTTGTCTCTGACACTAAATAACTCTTAGAGTAGAGTGACCTCGAAAGTGCGCATGTTATAAAACGTTGTGCGATACGGTAAATCGTTGGCGTAATTTTTGCTCTCAAGCGGTCAGCGCAACCGCCGCAGCAATCGTCTCTGCGAAGTGGCTCGCCTTGCTAACGTGTTTTCACATTGCTACACACGGCGTCGGCAAAACTAACTGTATTGCGACATAAATGTGCAGACGTTGATTGTGTTGAATATAGGCGCTTTATTACAAGCTGCGGACGGATCGCTAAAGCCGTCGGCCTCCGATCAGACGGGCAGCGATCTAGGCCTATACCGTTTCCCAGCGATCGCCTGCTCGCCTGGCATGCTCGTTCGCCAGCGTCGGCGTCGATAAGCGGCAGAAGTGGTCCCAGTTCGTGCGCGCCAGTGGACGCTTAGAATGGACCCCGTTGAAGAGCAGCCAGATTTGCTTGCTTCATTACGAGGCGTGCATGGTATAAACAACACCCGCCGACCTTAGAGCAGTTCCGATTATCTTCGACCAAGACTACGTAGCCCCAAGCCTGATGCTGAGCCGATTTTTACCCCACCTTGTGTACTGCCACGAAATATGCCTCATTCCCAAAGCTCCATCGACGAATGGTTCGTACAACTTGTAGCGGTGTGTATAGGCATATTCATATAGCTGTGGCTGGCCACACTTTCCGAGTCGCTGCTTTGTAGTGGATCGAATCAACAGTAGTTGGCCATGTCTAATGCGGTGGCAACTCCCACCTGGAGGAAAATGGTAGCCGCTGGATGACGAAAACGAGGACGACGATGATGATGGCGACGACTTCGCAAAGCACGTGCAGGCGCAGCATCAGGCTTGGGGCAACACGAAGCTCGCACGCTGGCCAGCGTGCTGGTGTGCGCACTTCACAGTTTTGTGCGATCACGTGCCCACTGTGTAGTGTCCTTTTCCCATATCGTTGCTCCCTGAAACTGAAAGTTTGACTTCATGGTAACTACAAACAAGACCCCAAATAATTACCTGTCACGCTGTAAATAATTACAGCAGAAAAAACAAGATTGAAAATTTTTGTGTCAGCACTCCTTTAAGGAATAATATGCAAATGATTTAGGTTATATTGAATGGGCTATCAAACATACAAAGGAATAAGAGTGCACAGTTTACAGTCTCTTGAAGTTGCCTTTTTGACAGCGCAAACAGACAACACACAAAACGAAAAGGGACACCGGACAAACACTGACTTGCATCTAAGCTTTATTGATACACAACAAGGCAATACAGGGTGTTTCAGTTGACTTGGGCCAAACTTTAAAAATATGCAAATGCTACGTAGCTGCATAGAACCAAGGTAATGTTTGCCGTCGCTTGGAGATACTCAGACTATTTTTTGCATCCCGCCTGATTAGATAATTAGCCTTAATAAATAATGAACTTATCAATTGTTATACTTAGATGAAAAGTGCCAAAGAGAGAATTGTAGAGCAACATGAAAAAATACCGATACAGATTTCAGTTGCTGAATACGTGCTACATAAGTTTTTCTGAGCGTGAAAGACTCGCCGCCAGGGGGCCGTGGAGAACAGACGTGTCTCACATGGGCTCCCGCTTTTCGTGCTTCTCGCCCCGGAACAAGGCCAGTGACGAATCTAAGTTTTGCACCGGTGCAACCGGCAAGACCAGAGAAATCGCCGGACAATAGCCTATTTCGGGTAAGTGCACCTTATTTCAAAATATCAAATCGACCGCACACCCATCTAGTTAAGCCCAACGCCAAAGCAGCCCCCGCAATCCCATTGGAGGAAACGCCATCGCGGCGCACGCCACATGAGCACGAGCGCACGAGCGCTCGCCCACGCCGCGGTGAAGAGCCCCTACGATGAGCCGAGAGGCAGCTGCAGCAAGCGAAATGTCAAAGGCGCAGAAAGAAGAGGAAGCAAATGCAATGCAAACGGACACTACGATGAGCCGAGAGGCTGCTGCATCAAGCGAAATGACAGAGAACCAGAAAGTGGAGGAAACAAATGCAATGCAAACGGACCGGGGGGAAGAAAACACCGGGAAAGATATGTGGAACTATGATGCAGAAAGTGGCAGAACAATCGAAGCGGAAAGCGCCTGGCTCACGAGGAGCAAAAAGGGCAAGAAGGACACCACGAATATAAACACGCTGGCAACAAAACCAACTAATGAGCAGACGTCCAATCCAGCACCGTCACAGCAACAGCGCAGATCTAGAATGCCCCTGCCACTAGAGGACTTTAAGATCGTCTACCGCCCGCAAGCAGGTCTCGACCTCGCCAAATGGAACACCGTTGCAGCTATGCACGAAAGAAAGAAAAGAGCGTGAAAAGAAAAGAGCGTGAAAGAAGTCCGGCGGATACACGCAAAATTTCCCCGTGACTGATCGCTCGAGGCACTTTGCGTTGTTGCGTCCTGAATCGACAGGGCGCATTTTTGGTTGTTTCCATCGGGCAGCCCCTTTCATCAGCGTCACCCAGACGGCGACAGTGCCCGACACCGATGGTGACGGGCAAACAAGCACCCCAAATCGGCAGTGCGCATCTTTTGGGTGTTTGCCCCGATGCCGCCCCCTTCATCAGCGGCCTCCTACCTGGCGACAGTACCCGACCCCGACCATGACAAGCTGACCGTCGCTGAGATGCCACTGATTGATGCGAGGGGCCAACTTCTTGGAATTGCCACCGTGGGAACGGCGACGGTCTCGGTTTCCCACATGGCCACGCTTTTGCGGCAAATGCGAGCGTGACGGTGCAACATTAGAGGCGGAGTTCTGTTAACAATATACGGCCCCTCTGATTGGCCACAGCAAGGTCATCAGATTCCCTAGTCGGGTCAACTAGGGAAGACGTCTGTTTTATAAGCGGACATCTTGGGTGCAGTGAGGTGTGCCCTGACGTGTTCTCATGTGTGCTGAGCTATGTAGTGAGTCAGACAGTCAAAGTGCTCCTACATAGAGTGTGCTGCCTTATCTGGAGCCACTGTTAATGCTGTAAAATAAACCCCTTTTTTCTCGCTAATACTCCCGGACATACTCGTCCCTATGGCCGAAGGATCACCAGCCCAAGCACTACCCCCAGTGTATTCGCGGGCTCCTTTCACGCTCGGAAAAAACACGTTAATATAGGACGTATTGAGCAACAGAAAGCTGTATCGGCAGTTTCTCATGTTGGTCTACAATTTTCTCATTGACAGTATTTATTATCAAATTAGGCGGAATGCAAAAAATAGTCTGAGTATCTCCAAGCGACGGTAAACAACATTACATTGGTTCTGTCCAGCTACGTAGCATTTGCATATTATGAAAGTTTAGCCCAAGTTAACTGAAGCACCCAGTATATCTACCCGCAATGTTATATCAAGATCCGTCACATAAGCACAACTAAAAGCACGTGTCACCGCCTGTAACCTCCATACGACAAGCTATACGCGTAGTGCGCGCCGACGGAAACGCCACTAATGGCAACCTTGCTAAGTGCACTCGGCAAAGGAGGCAGCCGTATGCCGTAGTTTTATGCGTCATATCTCATTATTCTCTGTTTGATTCACGTTTACGGAGCCAAATAAGCAACACACGTCACTTGTCTGTGGTGGCGAAAGCTTCAACGGATGTCGAAGAACAATCTCTGCGTGGATGGTGCTCAAATATCCACCAAAACCTGTCAGCGCGACGATTCTAATGATTTACCGCGAGGCCTCATGAGCGGGAGCAACGGCGGCAATGAATCGCCGCCGTTCGTCAGGAAAGTTCTTATTACCATGTTTTCTTTTCGCATCTCGGTGCTTGCTGCACTTGATCATGTTTACACAAGTAAGCGCTGAAGGTTATTACGGCCTATAAATGCTTTGTTTCAGTTTGTCCGCAGTTTGTCCGATTCAGTTTATCCGTTGCTTTTATGTGGCCTGCTAAATTGTCGCTCCAGCTGTCACGTAGTTCATCTTTTTGGGTTTATTTCATTCATGGTTTTGCGCATGTCGAACTGTTGCTATTTGCTTGATGCCGAACTGAGGCGGAATTCACTAAGCTGCGCTGTCAGCGGGCAAGTTATTATCGAAACGTTCTTACGCTAAGATAAGGGTGCAATCGAAGTGGCAGCGCATTTAACTTACGGCGTCGTATGAGAGCCAGGAGGATGCAAAGCTCGGATTAAACAAGAAATAAGAAAAGCGCGGCCAACTGATGGCATAATCGCACATCATGCATCATGAAAGGGAACACGAGCTGTCTATCAAAACTCAAATTAATGCACATTTACCTATGCACTGCGATTACTGCACAGTGTCAGGCAGATATTTTCTATATCCGCATTCTTGGTAAAAGCAAAGATTGCTTGGCACGGTAATTGTTGGAGGCGTATTTCATCTCAACATGAAACGCGACGTCTGTGTCACCGATACGTCTGTGGCTTTACGCAGCACTGAACGCCAGTTTCTGCACTGTATAAATG